>NW_021163648.1:0-30128 GCF_004324835.1 Dendronephthya gigantea | reverse complement strand
ATATTGCTAATTGCAAAATTACTCAGTTATGGTTTAAAACCCACAATCGTAAATTGGATTACGGACTTTCTACGAAATAGATTACAGCGAGTAAAGATATCAACCGAAGGTGTATCTGACTTCCTACAAGTTCCAGCGGGCGTCCCACAAGGAACCAGGATTGGTCCATGGCTGTTCTTAGCCATGATTAACGATCTACGTATCAATGGTTCCCCCACAAATAGTATATGGAAATTTGCAGACGACACGACCATTTCTGAAGTCATCTTAAGGAACATGGAAAGTAGATTACAAGATACAATAAACCAAGTTGCTAAATGGTCCAATGAAAATAAATTTCAGCTAAATCCGATAAAGTGTAAAGAGCTCCGAATTGACTTTACTAGAAGACCCTCTACTAATGATGGTTTGATTCTAAATGGCGAACGCTTTGAACTTGTTAAATCAGCTAAAATACTGGGTATGACCATCACGGAAGACCTAAAATGGAATAGTCATATCGAAAATATTGTATTAAAAGCATCAAAACGACTATACTTATTAAGGCAGTTAAAACGTGCAGGTGTAGATCATTATTCCTTGATTCAATTCTACTGTGCATGCATTAGATCCATCTTAGAATACGGCTGCCAAGTTTTCCACTCAGGCCTTCCTGATTATTTGTCGGTGGATATGGAACGTGTACAAAATCGAGCCTTGCGGATAATCTACCCGGAATCAAGTCCAAAAGTCGCATTAAAAGAAGCAAAATTATTAACACTGAAGGACAGAAGAGAAAAGTTATCACAAAAGCTATTCTCGTCCATCGAAACAAAAGATGATCATAAATTACACCATTTACTACCTAAAGAAAAACTTACCAACACATAATTTTAGAGAACTGAGAAGATTTAATCTTCCCATTATTAATACGAATAGGTTATTGAACTCTTTTATTCCAAATTATGCGAAAAAATCAAAACTTTAAGCATATTAGTATAGTCTTAGTATTAATACTTTATCGTAGCGGAACATTTTACAGTAATCTTAAATTTAATAGAATTTTATAGCAAAATGTTGTAAGTATAGTAAACATATTCCATATTTTACCTAAATTTCTTTGCCTGTAAATTCAATTGTAATTCAGTCGTAAGACTGCAAAAATTGATCAATTAGACATTAACATAACATCAACATTAACATTAACATTAAAAATCCAGGGTTGTCTTTTCACAAATTTCCCAAAGATTCAAGCTTGAGAGAAACATGGCTAAACTTATTACATATAAGTAAACAACCTTTGAAAAAAAATCCTTTGGTTCATTACCAACAATTGTTAAATCGTCGAGTAGACAAACAGTGAACAGTAGGGAAGGTAGAGAACATATTTCAAGCTGCTATTCGGTTCAAAACTGTGAAAATATTAACTAGAAATACATGCATGCAGCAACCCCTCGCCATTTCAAACGAAGCAAAATATTTCTTCAGCTAGCCAGACCTAACCTTCAATGTTATGAAATGTCCTATTAAAATGTAAAGCTGATAGCTGATGTTTCAAACATTTCGGAAACAAACACAGTCGTAAAGGTGAAGTGAAATCACCCGTTTTCCTGCTGCTTTCCGTTGCATTAAGTTATAGACTTTCACAGTTTAATTAAGTGAGAGTTAATACTTCATTATAGCTAAACCTTCAAAACATCAAAACAGCCCAAATAATATAAATAACCAAGCAGTGAACGTCGAATGTTGTTTTTCGATTGTTAAAATCATGCAGTGATTGCAGTCGACTATATATAAACCTTTATAGTGATATTTGTTATATTAAAACACCGAATTACACTTTTAAGGACTCTTTTGGAAGTTAAAACGATGATGTAAAGCCTTAAATAGTCGGTCACGTCTTCGCAAAACCGAGCAAAACGACATACTGTACCAAGGTCATAAAATGTATTCGTACAGCAAACACGAAATAAACCTCGAAATAAACAAAATAGACTCCTACCATTTCAAGGATTATAATCGAGTTGTTCCTTTTCACCGCTAATTCCTCCAGTTCTGATAATATTTTAAACTCTTTCCAGTGTTTTATCTGTTATTTGATTCCACATTTCATATTTTGTTTTCGAAATATTTTTTTAAAAAATAGTTTGCAAAATGACAGTTAAATTGCTGACGTTTTTCACTGAAAAACAAACGTTTCGTCTTAGCCAATCAGTAAGTTGCTGATTACTAGTCTACACTCGTTCGCATTTCGCGCATGCGCACAAGTACCATGACCATTGAACGTCCATGACATTTGGGCAACTTTGGATTCCGCTATGTTCTCCCGGGTCCCGGGTGTAATTCCTAATCTCCGGGCGGAATTAGTACCCTCGCACGGTGCTCCGCACCGGCTCGGGGATTAAACTACCATACCTGAAAAACTTACAACTGACGAAGAAAAATAAGAGTCAGACTATGAAAAATTGAAAGTTGAACATGCTGAATTACAAAGAAAATATAATGACTTCTTGCCAGTAATGCAAACTTCAAATTTTATACTGGTTTTCAAAATTATCAGACATTTAAAGTTTTCTTTGAATACCTGCAACCGGCATGAGATTTTCTAAGCTATACTGGTTCAAGTAACTAGAAACACACGCATGCAGCAACCCCTCGCCTCGGTTAAACGAAATTAGTTATTGATTGTTAGAAATTTTATGTGGTTTGGGGGTTTTGGAGGGTACATGGTATCTGATGGTATGTGAGAAATAGAAAGTGAGAAAAGTATGGAAATATTTTTCTGCACGTGGAAACACTGTAGTCATAGCAACTCGCAACGGCCGTATATTTTTAAAGAATCAATGTTTGCCCTCATATTTTTTTGAAAAAAATGGCAAAAATACGACAAGATTCTCACCTTTTTCTGGAAGTTAAGTTACTCATCTATAGTCAGTGTTATGGTAAATTATTTTAATTACTAAATGCCATGAAATATAACATCAGACGTCTCATACAACGCTTCGACCGGTTTTTGTACGGGAATGTTTTGATTTTGTTTTCTTTTTGTCATTATGAAAACGGAGTTTATAAATAAAATTATAATGTCGTTTATCACATAACACATTCAGATTTATAGTGAAAAACATTTGAGAATATTAAAGTTGTGTTTGCCACAAAAGAATTACTTTTTAGAGCTGTGCCGGTCTGCCGGATGAAATATTATCAAGTGTAAAATATTCCGAGTTTATTACAGTGAACTCTAATAAGACTGGAACGATAACTCAACAATAAAGACTAGTCATTGGATGAAGCCGATTTGAATATAATTTGCTAATTAAGGCGGGAGCCGCGCGAGCAAATCAAGCCTTCAAAAGAACTGGGGAGAGTGAGAATTCCGTAAAAATCGTATTTTTTGGCAAAAAATTGCCAGAAAAGTGCAATTTTTATTTGACCACTTCAACTTTAAACAACGAATTTACCCTTTTTGGATAGATCTAAGTAATCCGCATCATCTTACTGTAAAAACCGGCGAGGTACCAGCTTTGTACTTGAAATATTTAAAGAATTTGAACGGGCTGAAAAAAAACTTCGCCTTCAACTCGCAAAAAAAATAGGTTTGCACCTTTTCACGTTCATAAAACTTGTTTTTTAGTAAAATCTAAGTTTCAATGCTTGTTTTAAGCTTTTATTCATGATCAGATGAAATGGATTTGTGTATAAAAACCGGCGTTGTTTTGGTGGTGTAATTTCAACTCTTGGCCTTCATGGCGGCCATCAGTGCTGGCTTCAAAGATGGCGGCCAAGTTATCGTTCCAGTCTTTTTAGAGTTCACTGGTTTATTATACACGGTGAATTCGGTCGAAAATTTTGATCTTGTTATTGTTAAATCGTGAAAATTCCTGACATCATTTGTGTTTCCCTCTAATTTAGTAAAAATACAAATATTCCATATCTATAAAAATATAAATTTGTAAATTTCATCAAAATTTTGCGAAATGACAGTTATTCATTGACGTTTGAAAATACAAATTTTTGTCTCGACCAATCAAGAGCTTAGTAGTTCACACTGGCGCATGCGTAAAACGTAGAAGACCGTCCATGGCGTGAGGTCCATTGCATAATGGCGGACGACTTTGATTTCGCATTTGCATATCGTGGGTATAAATATCCGAGCGGAATTAGTACCCTCGCACGGTGCTCCGCACCGGCTCGGGGAAAATGTAGAATATACATCAGAATCTCAAACAAAATTGGGACGAACTAGGTCAATGTCACCAGAACAAGAGTTGTCCATGGTTATTGTACGTTTACGATGGGGGCTTATGGGAACAGACATAGCAAATCGATTTGGGATTTCAGAAGCCCACGTCTCTCGTATCTGGACAACCTAGATAGAATTTCTGTATCACAGGTTGCGAGCCATTCCCATTTGGGCATCACGTGACTATGTACAACAAACTATGCCACAGGCTTTTAAAGACACCTGCCCAAATACTCGTGTAATCATTGATTGCACTGAACTGTTTATTGAAATGCCAACTTCCTTCAGAAGTCAGTCAGCCACATTTTCGTTTTATAAAAATCAGAACACTGCTAAGAGATTGCTTGGTATTTCCCCTGCTGGATATCCAACATTTGTGTCTGAGTTGTATGCTGGGCAGTCTAGTGATAAGCAAGTAACCAAAGATTGTGGTATCCTCAAATTACTTGAGCAAGGGGATGACATTATGGCAGATAGGGGGTTTGATATTGAAAGTGAGATGCCAGTTGGTGTGGGGCTGAATATACCACCATTTTTGAATGGTGCCCCTCAACTTTCACTAAGCGATGAGACGGAAACACGGAAAATTGCAGCTGTCCGAGTGCATTTGGAAAGAGCAATAAGACGCATTAAAAGTTTTAGAATGATCAAAAACACTTTTCCTTTAACAATGTCATCAGACTTGAACAAAGTATGGGTCATTTGTTCTTATTTAACATTATTTTGTCCACCTTTGATAAATGATTGTCACTGTGAATTAGAACATGAAATTGAATAGTTTTATTGTTTTGCCAATTTAGGGTAAATATATGTGAAATAAAATATCGTAGGTTTTGCTAATATTGTTTTGTACCATAATTCATGACCGAAGTAAATCCTCTCACTAAATATTTCTTTTCTTGTGTACACAATAAAATCCCCCCATTTAACCTTGCAGGTAGCCATAAGCCCTTGCACTTCGCCACACCTTTGTGGCATGTGACATGAAGTAGATAATTAGCATTGCATGTTAGACTCACTTCCGGCGCTTTCGCGCGCTTTCCTGGGTTCGTTGTTGTTCATGTTTTGGTGAATGTAAATACGAATTGCATTCGAAGCAGACTTATATTATATAAGAGATTATACTTGTGTCTTGAGTTATTCTTGCGTATTGGCGCTTGGTAATAGTAATTGTGGTTTCTTTTTATTTTTTAAAGTTGGTTTTGATTGTTTATCATTAGGCACACTTAAAAAAATGATGAGTTCTCACAGGCATAATTAATTGTCTTTTTCTTCTTGGAGAATGGACATTTAACCTCACCTACCCCAAATGGTGTGGTCTCTGCAGAATCATATAATAGGCAGTCTGGACTGGCACCAAGCCATGGTGCTTCTGCATTAACAATTAATCCACAGTGAACACAAGCTGACATAGATTTGTCACTGCTTATTTCTTCCATGTATTTTGTTATGGCTGTTTGTTCATTAGTTTTACCCAACAAACATGGTTCAGGTGTTTTTGATGTGTTTGATGAAGGTGAAAGGATTTTTGTTAGTAGCGACTTAGGAAAGATTGATTCTTTACGTTTCATAACTGAACCAAAATTTGAGGCAGTCAAGCGAGACTGCCTTTCTTGAAACCACTGCATGCAATCTGACTGGCCCCTTGTGTTGCACTCTATGTCAACCATTTGTTGTTTGGTTTTTAAATAAAGTGTCTTTGGTAAATTGTATATATTTCTGAGAAGGCAAATGCTTGCATACTTCAGCAAAATCAGGAATAAGTACTTCTTTTAAAATGGACTCTCTAATGTTGTCATTATAAAGTTGACTTGCATGCAAGTTAGAATCGGTAAATGCTCTTTTTGAAGGCAACCCTTCCAAAAATTGTTCATGTTCGCATGGGTGATACTTGTTTGACTCTAGAAGGCCTTGAAAGTACTGGCAAGTGTCTACAGATTTCAACCCATCACCTAATTTTTTTTAAGTCAATTTCACTGACATCTTTAGCAAAAGCTGGTGTTGGGTTGTTGTACACAGTTTGGTGCACTTTGTCTTTTTTGCAGGTTGCCTTGTTAAATTTAACTTGGTCAAACAATAATGCAGATTCAAGTTTTTCACTGGAAGGAGCATGTCACTGCTGTAGTAATTGTGTACATGTCAAATCGTCTGGTATTTCTGTTAACTCAAGTTTAATAAAGTCTAAAATTTTAAAAAGCAAAGCAGCCACATGCTCGCAGCAACCACCTTTTCCAGCTTTACATGAGCAACTTGCATCAGTTACTTTACAAGTGTCCTGGCGTAGGTGCACATAAACTGAATAGTTCGCCTTTTTCATCGAAGCATGCACATTACTTTTCACCAGGAAAAACTTTTCAGCGCCCTTAACGACGTTAGCTTTTACTAAAATTTGGGTAACCATCTTATCTTTAAAGAGTTGGTATATATACCCACACTTTTTTGCTTGTGAGCATTTGGTGGCTTTCCGTGTTTGGCTGAACTATCAGTTATCAAATGTTTTGTGAGTAATTCATGGGTGAAAGCGGAAATACCACTCAAGTTTCTGGTCCACAAAATAGACTTTGAGCAAAGGACCTCTTCGCCGTTTTCCATTTTTCAAGAAAAATATATTCAGAAACGGTCCAAATATGTTGGCGGCCAAGCGAGTAATTTATATTTTGAATCGCGTGAATTTTACGTCGTTGAAAAACTCCACCAAAACGCATAAGCAGCAATGAAAAGCACTTAGAAGCACTTCAACACAACAGAAAATTTTTTAAACAAGAAAGCTCTATACTTCAAACGGTAACTTTTCGCGCCCAAAAAGTTCAATGTTTTGGTTTTGGGAAAGAACACTTGATCAAACATGTGTTTTTTTAGACCGACCATATGTGAAAACATTTTCGTGTCTTAGGCCGTGAGAAAGCAGTCGATTGCCGTATAACTCGGCGAAACGATCATCCTCTTTGTTCCACTTATTTTAAAAGTAATTTAACTGAACACATACCTTTCGATTGGAAAAGATAGCAAAATTTGTGTCTGGCCATTTTGAATCGAAGCCACAGCACGCTTCGGCAACTCTGTACGCCAAGCTGAATATTTCAAGACATTTTCATCGTAGAAACCCGAGACAAGGAAAAAATATGAGGCAAGACGTACAGAATTGAAAAAAACTTTAACCGAAGTCAAAATGATAAAAGTTTTCCGTAAATTTTCACATCAAAAGTTTTTTTGTCTGTTCCAACACAGCAAGCGGCCATGATGGATAATTCTGCCGTGTAACTAAACTACCATAATCCTTTGCAATTCCGCAAGAGGTTCATTTACCTTGAAGTAAGGCGACATCACTGAGCTATAATAGGGACCTTAAGATTCTACGACGCGGTGATTCGCGACGCCACCGGAAGTAAATTTGCACAAACTGAGCATGCGTGTGCGTTTTTGCTCAGGGAAGTTTATCTACGACGACGCCGTTTTGGAGTTTTCTCGTCGTCGTAGATTGTCTAAAAAAGTAAGAAAAAAATGACAAAAAGTACTGTGCCGTTAGAAGGAAAGGAAGGTTTCAAGTCCGGGTAAGTGCTGTCAGTTTTTTAGTTTATTAATATTACAAAATTTATAATTATGTAACGCGTGTGGTTGTTTTTTAATTGTCTGTAATTTATTACTGTAAAGTACACTCCTTTGCTTTTCAAACTCGATTTTAAATTTTTACTCAATGCATATTTCAATTTTTTCTCTAAATACCATTCATCTCATTTTTTCTTTTATTCATTTAACATTGCAGAGTTTGTTTTATAATGAAATGGACTACTCAGCATGATGTGGAATTTTGCAAAGAGGTTGTTGCTTCCAAGCTCTTTGAAACAAAAAAAAGGTCAGCAGAAAGAGCGCTGGTTTGGGAGTCTATTGCTAAAAATTTGGAAAAAATAGAATATCCTAAATTCAAGGTAGAGCAACGCTCTGTTAGAGACAGATTGAAAAAACTAATGAAACAGTTTCGAAAAAAGGAAAATGAGGAAAGACGAGCTAGTGGTATTTCACCTGAATTAACAGAATTGGACACATTGCTGGAAGAGATTTGTGAAAGAGAGCATGCATCTGAAACCCTGGCTGCAGAAATGGGAGAAAAGGAAAAAAGACGATTAGAAGAAGATCAAATGGCTGCACAAGAAATACGAAAAAGAGCCATGGAAACGTTATCTGAGACCCAGGTGAGGAATGCTGCTGGAAAAGATCAACATGCTCCCAAATGCAAAATCAGAAAGGGTGCTGATACAGCCTTGGCATTTTTGGCAGAAAAGGCAGAAAAAGAAAGGGAACTGAAAGAAGAGAGCAACAAATTAGAAAGGGAGCGTCTGGAAATGGAAAAAGAAAAAACAGAAAAATTCATGCAGCAACAGAATGACATGTTGAATTCTATTTTGGAAATGCAACGACAGCAAAATAATCAGGTACAAGCAAGCCAAATGGTTTTAATGCAGCAACAGCAACAACAGGGGCAGGCATTAATAGCTCTTTTGTCAAAGATTATTGATAAAGAGAATTAGACCTGCTAACAAAGACATGTTGTTGTGATAAATTAGTCAGTTTTGTGAAAAAACTAATGTTGAGTTTGGTAAAAAATATTCTACAAGCACAATTTATCTTACAATTTGATCTTAATGAAAATTACATTAACTACTGTACATTGAAATGTTATTTTACCAATATATGATAATTATATTTAAACAATTTACAAATTTATGTTATATTACATTTAAATGATATTTTACATGCATTACTCAAAAATGTTATATTCAAATGTTAAATATTTACAGTATCATAATATTTTATGTCAAAATCTCAAACCAATATCATGTTCTTTGATTGAGTTTTGAATAGTATGTTAATAAAATAATTCTGTAGTTTTACCACTATGTATTTCAATGATTTCCATTGTTTTGTTGAAATAATTCTCTGAATATATATACAGTGTCATGCATCATTAAGAAAAGTACTCCTCAACAGTAGGTGGTTCAAGTTCAAAAAACTTTGAAGTGGTGTTAGACTGCATGCATGTAAGAGCATTTCTCAAAATTGCAGCAACAATATACATCTTGCCTACACTGCTTAAACCAATCTTTTGGTTTTTCTTGAAGTCCAAAAACTTAAAATAGTTAACAACATCCCCAAACAACCATTCAAAAGAAACACGCACATTGCTCATGGACCTGTTGAAAGCTTCCATTTCTGGTGTGAGTGGACGGTCCCTGTATGGTACCTGTAGGTGCACACGGTGAGGATAAGCAGGATCACCATAAAGACACATAGGGTAACCATTTACCTGTGCATACTGCTCTAAGTCTTGCAGAAGTCCAGAATCCATAAGCATAGCAGCATCATGCCTTCTTCCCTCTGCAGATTTGATGATAGATGTTTAAAAAAAGCATTTAAGTCTATAATCTCTAACTGTGTTGTAAACTATATTGCAGACTTTTGGCTGTTACAAAAGGTATTGAGAAAAAAATGTGGAGATATGCCATCATATCACCAGCTAACAAAACGTTTGAAATTTGTCAGTCAAAATGTTTACATACCTACAGGTCCAAACAAGTTTGCAATGAGACCATTTGGTAGGGCAAGCGACTGGTATTTTAAAGCATGGACCCTCTTATGCCCATTGTAAACTAATGCCTGCATCTCCCCAGGACGACAGATTGCTTTTACCGTGCCATCAACAAAGCCGAAGCAGTTGTCTAATGCCGCTCCCTTTTGGTGCACTGCATCAGCATATTGTTGAAGACAATGAGGGTTCAGCAATTGATGATTCCACCTCGTTATCTTCTCCCCGTGCCTTCTATAAACGAAGTCGACCACTTCATTGGATATCATGCTAAGCTCCGGGACTGGTCGCCCAAAGAGTGGTATTAAGTCGCTATATCTGCAAGGGTAGCAAAACCGTCGAAGAAGAATACACAGTCCTTCAATTCCTC
This sequence comes from Dendronephthya gigantea, assembly GCF_004324835.1. Taxonomy (NCBI): domain Eukaryota; kingdom Metazoa; phylum Cnidaria; class Anthozoa; order Malacalcyonacea; family Nephtheidae; genus Dendronephthya; species Dendronephthya gigantea. Next base: position 19,955 of record NW_021163648.1, on the reverse strand, counting down.
CACAAATTATTCCTTGAGCGCAAGTGAATTTCTTGGGCATATCCATAGCACGAGCCAAAACTGGAATTTCGTTTTTTTCAAACCTGAAATTCACCTTGCATTCAACCGCATCTGTCTCTTCCAGAGAGAAACTATCATAGTCTTTAAAAGGCAGTTCCGGATTTTTCCCACGGCAAACGATATCGTGTAAAACGACAAACTCGAAGTTATCAATGTAAGAAGATTTATAGGCTAAAATAACATCATTTCTAGCTTTCTTGAACGAGCACATTTCAAGTTCGCGTTATCGGAAAGTACAGTAAATCTTAAGGCCGATTTCCACTTACAGCGAAATCGTTCGCTAGCGAAACATTAGCATATTTTCTCTTGAATTGAGAACAGTCAAGTCGAACTAATTTATTTATACTGTTAAAATTCAAAAGAAAATATGCAAATATTTACCTAGCGAACGATTTCGCTGTAAGTGGAAATCCGCCTTTAAGGATATTTAAACGCGACGCCACCGCGTACAGAATGTTGCTCTCCCCAGTGCCTTCGTGTTCCGGCAGCGCGTCGCGAATCACCGCGTCGTAGAATCTTAAGGTCCCTAATATAATTCCGGGAGGACCGGCTCGTCATTTTTCGGTAACTTCGCCGCCATCTTTTTGAAGCCGAAAACATGGCGGACTTCGCCCTTCTGCGCATGCGTAGAAGCTCTGTTGACGCTACATGGTCCTAAATGTCCATGGTAGTTACCACTAACCAGGCTCAAATCTGAGCCCGCTTCGAAAACATTCCCCTTCTGGATTTTTTTAAAAAAAATTATTTTGTGCAAAACCTCGTTGTTTTCGATATACTTTATTAACTATAATACGAAAAAAAATTATTTCAAGATGTATACAAGTCGTACACGTTGTTTTTACCAATACCAGGCCAAATAAGTATTATAACTTCAAAAAATATGTAAGAAAACGTCACCTATAACGTCAAACTACCTCACCGGTAATTTTCATTTTTCCGAGTTTCATTGATTTATTCATGTTTAATATTTTACAATCTACATGAAATCCAATAGTCAATTAAAATAACAATTCCAATTCTTTGAGCTCCTTATTCTTTTTCTCTAGTTGTTCGGAAAGTGAATTCACTATCTCTTCATATATTTTCACATGTCTTTCTAACGGCAAGACAACATGACTGTTGTCATGTTCACGAGGGTAAATAATTGCACTATTATCAACGCTGTTGTTGCCAGTCGTCACATTAACATGTACAGACACAGGGTGCCCGCCTCAGCGTTTGTTATTAAAATATCGCTGTAAAAACTAATGCTGCAAAAATGACAAGAAACGACTTGCAGTTGAATTTAAAAATATATTCGACGAGAAAAACAACTTTCAGTTGAATTTAAAAAGTAAATTCCGAGGTAAATTTGACAACAGTCTACAAGAATTGCATAAGAAAAAATAATGGCAACTTTGTTATAAACGTACATGAAGTACTCCAGCGTGGAGGCTTAAGCACTGATGTGTTGGACCACGGGCGCAACAATTAATTTATAGGAGAGAGAGGAAAATAATAAAGGGATGAAACATCAGAATTTGCTTTGTTTCAATGCCTTTTAAAATACACTAATGAACTACAATTATTAAAACAATTGAGCGAAATTTTTACAGTAGTAATCCTTCAACGGTCTTATAGGTCAAAACAACGAAAATGTTTCTTTGCACATGTAATATTGCTGTAAAAATATTCCTCTTATTTTCACGATATGTGTTCTGCAAGTAGCCAGGACACTACGTCATCATCGGATCATCGCCAACTGTTCGGAATACTACGAGAGCTTGCGAGCATTTAACGAAAATCATAACAAAAAATTTGGCGGAAAAGTTCTTCGATATTACCACAGATTAACACCCAGATGTCGCACTTCTGACTCAAAAGCGTAAGCGATTCGTCACTGCGCATCGCTTTCTGCGCACGCTTAGCAAGTGACTAGAGGCATCCCCCCCCGAAATAAAATTTCAAAATGGAGACGAACTGAATTGAAGTGAAAAACTGCACGATGTGTCAAATGAGTGGGAATATATGTACATTTATTGATTTGTACAGGAAGTTCCATTCAATGTAAAGATATTCAAACACTTTTTAAAAGAAATATGTTTGAAATTATGGAGATTTCTACTGCTTATAACTTTCCGCTTCTACGACAATCGAAAAAAGATAAAACACTCGTACAATATTGAAAACGAGGTACTCTAAATTCATTTTTCCAAAGCGCGTATAGATGATGATGGATTCAGACACAAACTTAACTACACAGTCGCCTTCTCTAGCAAATGAGAGGAGGTTTTTTTCCATGTATAAAATAGTTCGACTCCATTTTGAAATTTCGGGGGGGGAATGCCTCTAGTCACTTGCTAAGCAAGCGCTTACGCTTTTTTAATCAGAAGTGTGGGTAAGCATCTGGGTAATCTGTGTTATTACTGAGTAAACCACTAAGCTATAAAATAATTCCTGGAGGACCGGCTCCTAATCGGAAAGTTAAGCCACAAACATGGCGGATTTTGAGCTTTGTGACGTCACCTGGTCCCCTTTGCCCATGGTAATTACAACTGACATACCGCGATACAAAGTGAAAAACTATGTGTCTCCCTCCTGGTTTTTACAAAAATATTTTTGATTTTCGGTATATATTTTTTCGTATTTCCTCTAAAAAAGATAAAATTATTTATCTTTTTCCTGTTCGACAAAGTAAATGGAGAAGCTGTTTCTTGCTCTACATATGACGTTGTGAATGGCTTAATTCACTTATCGGGAAAGCTATTCTTGCCTCAGGTGAGCCGGTTTTCAAATTATTTTCTTTTTTGAACTTTTTTGCCTTCGGACTATAGTATAAACAACTGCAAAAGCGTCTGGATAAATAGTTATATGCTTTTATTAGCCTTTTTGTCCTTTGGTACGTGACTTAATTACGATAGGATTCATAGGAAAACTTTTTTGTGTCCGGCGAAAGTTATCAATAGTTAATCTAGTGAATTTTGAGGTGCTGACTGCTGATCTGATTGATTTATAATCAATCTACATTTAATTTGCTCTTAATGTTGATTAGTATTATTGTTATTCTCTCTGGGTGCAGAGTACTGTATATATTGAATACAGTTAATCTTAATAAGATCTCCATTTTTCAGGATGAAGATGCTATAAAATTTAACAAGAGATGGCTTGTTATGCAAATTACTGGAACATTGTACTGATAATTTTACTATATAGACTTGTTGGCTGCTGTTGGGAGACATTTTTTACACTGGTTTTCCAGATTATAAATAATAAATAAATGCATAAAAACATGCCTTAATTGAGCAGTGTGTCTTCAATCTGCAACAACTTTTATAATTTCCTGGAAAATGCATTTCCCCTCCGACACCATTAAAGGGCTAGAATTATTGGGCTAATCAGGGTTTTTGGATAATAGACTGACTAATTGAGGGGTGAACAAGCACAGTTGCATTTTTGTGAATTCATTAGGCTATTATATTTGTACTACTCCTGCTATTAGGTATAATTTCATATCAAATACAAAGCATCAATGACTTTTCTTAGGTCACTGTTTTGTAGCTTTATTTTATACATATAATGGTTTACAAATAGCTCAAACTTCTATCTTAAACAGTAATAGTTTACTTTCATTTTATGTTCACGAGTCCCAATTCCTGGTAAAAACGTGTTTTCCTAGTAATACGATATAGTCACGTGACTATAATTTACTGTCAACAAAACTCAACATAATATATTAACTATTAACGTGTAACATCCTCCCTTCTTTATGGAGAACTGGTCAGTTTCTAGTGTTTGTTTGTACAGTTCCAAAAGTTCTTTTTTCAAATCCAAATCTTGTAGGCCTGGTCACGATTCGTCCGCTGCGTGTTCTTGTGATGCCGTCGTTCGTTTGGGGTCCTCTTGCATTTGTTTCACCCACTGCGGCCGTCGGTAATTGTGCTTCGGCTTGTTCGTTAACTCCAGCTTCCGGAGTGGTATCTGCCGTGGGGTCTTTCTCACAGATAGCCGCAGGCTCATCATCATCCGAGATATCATCGTACTTTTCTTCCGATTTGCGCAGGAATTTTCTGTTTCTGATGTAAGTTCGTCCCTTGCATTCTACAGCGTACGAGCGTATTCCGACTCGCCGAATAACGCGACCCTTTTCCCATTTTTTCTCACCAACTTTGATCGGTTGTATTCTTACAGTGTCTCTGTCTTTTAATGGGCTTAGTTTACGGGCTCCACGATTGTAGTATTGTCTTTGCCGTTCTTGTGTCTTCTGGATACGACGTCCGGAATCTTTGTTTAATTGGGGTTTAGCTAGTTTGGTGGAAATTGGCAGACGAGTTTTAGTTCGTCGATTCATTAAGCGTTGCGCCGGGCTCGTTTCGTGTGTTGTCTGCGTTGTGTTCCGGATGACCAGCAATGCGAGGTATGGGTCGTCTCCAGAATCTTTGCATGTTCTTAACAGTTTCTTTGCTTGTTTGACGGCTGATTCTGCTTTGCCGTTTGATTGGTGGTGGTAGGGGCTGGTGCGCTTGTGGGTAAAACCGTAATTTGATGCGAATTCAGTGAACTTGTCGCTTGTGAATTGGGTCCCGTTATCAGTCACTACGGTTTCCGGGATGCCGTATCGGGCAAAGTGGGCTTTAAGCTTCTTTATTACGGCTTTAGACGTCGGTTGTTCGAGTGGGTCGATCTCGAAAAAATATGAAAAGTAATCGACGGTCACCAGGTACTCTTTGTTATCAAACTCGAATAGATCACAGCCTACTTTCGCCCAGGCTCTGTCTGGTGTTTCGTGCGTAATGAGTGGTTCTTTTTGCTGCTTTGTGTTGAAGCTTGAGCAGGCTTCGCAGCGAGAAATATGGTCTTTAAGTTCCTGGTTTATGTGTGGCCAATAGATTGTCTCTCTAGCTCTTCGTGTGCTGGATTCAATTCCTTGATGGGCTAGGTGTAGCTCGTGTAGCATCTGCTTTCTCAGCGTCTTTGGTATGACTAACCGGTCTCCTCGGAACACGAGGCCGTCTTGGACTCCCAGCTCATCTCTGATGTGAAAGTACGGTGCTATTGTTGGGTCCAGGGTCTTCGGGTTTGCAGGCCATCCAGATAAGATGAAGGTTTTGACTTTCTGTAGTGCGGGATCTGCGTTGGTTTCTTCCTTAAATTTCGTGAGTGTTGCTTCGCTTGCAAGGAGTTGGTTGATTTCTTCTGGCTTATCGTCTTTTAAAACGTCTTCGGAGATGTGTTCGGCATCAGACAGTTGATGGGCTTGATTTTCGTCATGATCAGTGTAGGTAGTATGCTCCAAGTGGTGGCGGCTTAGAGTGTCTGCTAAGTACAGTTCTGCACCCTTTTTATACTGGATATTGACGTCGTAGTGCTGTAATCGCATCATCATTTTCTGAAGGCGGCGGGGTGCTGCTGATAAAGGCTTCTGGTGGATGGCTTCTAGGGGTTTGTGATCCGATTCGATTATGACTGGTCGTCCATAGGTAAATTGGTGGAAGCGTTCCGTTCCGTATACTATTGCTAGAAGTTCTTTTTCAATTTGCGCATAGTTCTTTTCAGCATCAGTTAAAGCGCGACTGGCAAATGCCACTGGTTTGTCGTCCTGTATAAGGGCCGCGCCCAAACCGTGATCGCTTGCGTCACATTGTAGTATCAATTGCTTTGAGGGCTCGTAATATTTAAGAACTGGAGGCTCTGTTATGAGTTGCTTGATGGCGTTGAAGGCGTTCGCGTGTATGCTGGACCATATAAATGGCTGGTCTTTCTTCGTCAGCTGTCGAAGGGGGTCAGACACTTCGGAGAGTCGTGGCAGGAACTTTGCGAGGTAGTTTACTGTTCCCAAAATCCGGCGAACACCAGCGACGTCGGTTGGTGGTTGCATTTCGAGGATGGCGTTGATCTTGGATGGGTCTGCTTTTATTCCGTCAGACGTCAAGATGTGACCGATGTACTGCATGGATGTTGCCTTCAACTCAATTTTGTCGCTGTTGAGTTTGATTTGTTTAGACCGGCACCGATCGAGTAACATACTGAGCTTTCGGTCATGGTCAACGACAGCCTCTGTCATGGTTGCTCCATTTCCGGTGATGAGGATGTCATCAGCCACTGTTCTTACTCCTTCTAATCCATCGATGGCTTCGTCCAAACGTTGTTGAAAAATTTCCCCAGCTGGGGAGATTCCAAAGGGCATCCGTTTCCATCTATATCTGCCGAACGGGGTATTGAAGGTGGTCAACAGGGAGGACTCTTCGTCCAACTTGATTTGCCAATACCCGTTACGACAGTCCACCTTGGTGAAGACTTTGGCATGTGCAAGCTCAGGAAGGACATCTTCGATGTTAGGCATAGGGTGGTGACATCGTTTCAAAGCTTTGTTTAGTGGTCGAGGGTCGAGGCACAACCTAAGTTTCCCGTTGGGTTTTCTATTCACCACAATGCTGCTGACCCACTCGGTCGGGAACTCGGTTCGTTCAATCACACCTTGATGGACAAGTTCGTCTAGGAGGTTCCTCAATGGTTGCTTGAGTGCTTCAGGGATCTTTCTGGGCGGAACTTGTACTGGCCGAATGTTTAGGTCTGTCTCGAGGTGTAGGTCTGGACCTAACGCACCCAGTCCTTCGAAGACGTCGCTGTACTTGTCGAGAATTTCTTGTCGAGTGAAACCCATCACACTTGGGTCAACTGTTTCGCTATTTGGTAGGTGGTCTGCTGTTACGTGGGAGACTTGCTTTCCATTGTTGTCTGGTTGGGTAACATGTATAAGTCCAATGCCCTGTGCTGTGCTGCACCCTAGGAGGTTGCTTGTCGCATCTTTGTCATCGACAATGGTGAAAGGGACTTTAAATTTTTTCTTTGAATTAGGCTGTTGCAGCTGGACTTTGCACTTGCCAATCGGAGTGAGTGCTGAGTTATTGTACATCTTGAGTATTTGTGAGGTAGGCTGAATTGTCCGTTCATATTTTGTCCCTTTAAGCGCGCTTTTTTTCAACACATTGCATGTTGCGCCCGTATCAATTTGGAACGTGGCTTCGTTTCCACCTTTGATCTTCATTTCTGTTAGTAGTCGTGATTGGTATGGAGGCGTATCTTGGACGGTCAAAACACATTCTGATGGCGATAACTCGACTGTCATCACAGAATCGCCCGAGTCACTTGAAACATTTTCAGTAACATTGTGTAGTGGCTTTGCTCGAATGGTTTTTGCTTTCTGAAGGCACACTCGGGAAAAATGATTACTTCGACCACAATTCTTGCATGTCTTTCCGAATGCGGGGCAGCGTTCCTTCTGTCGAACGTGTGTTGTGCCACAGTATTTACAGTGAATCGGTGCGCCTTCGCCTCTTTCCGTTTTCTTTGGGGTGGCAGGTTTCACGGAATTGATGGTTGGGTCGTCGTTCTGTGGTGTAAGTTTTTTCATCTGTTTCTTCATTGTCTCGGTGCTGCGGCAAATATCGATAGCCCGCTCGAGTGTTAATTTGCGTTCTTGTAATAGCTTCTTTTGTGTTGCACTATCGTTTATGCCCAGGACCAGACGATCACGTAGGAGGGAGTCTTGTAAACAGGCGCAGAAATTGCATGTCTGTGCCAGGGTTCTCAGGGCAGTAATATATTGGTCGATCGTTTCGTGTTCGGTTTTCTGGCGGCTGTTAAAAATAAATCTTTCATATGTTTCATTCGTGGCGCCTACACACAGTTCGCTGAATTTCTTTATGACAATATCTAGTTTTTTCCGGTCGTCTGGTGTGGCAAAAACCATCGCGTCGAAAATCTCGAGGGCTGAGTCTCCAATACAGGAGAGAAAAGTGGCGGTTTTAAATTCATCTTCGAATCGGTTTATGCGAGCTACAATCGCGTAATTGTCCCAAGACCGCTTAAATCTTTTCCAATTATTTGCGAGATTTCCATCCGTCTGTAAGGGTTTAGGCATCGATAAACCCACTGGCAAAAACTGTTGATTTGCATTAACATTTGTTGTGGCGCTCGTCTCGGCCGATATTGTCGCACTTTCGAGTTCGCTAGGCCCTTCCATGTAGTCGGTTTCCGTATAAATTTATATGTGAGGCTTGTGACGGTTCTACGCTCCTGACACCATGTTTTGTAGCTTTATTTTATACATATAATGGTTTACAAATAGCTCAAACTTCTATCTTAAACAGTAATAGTTTACTTTCATTTTATGTTCACGAGTCCCAATTCCTGGTAAAAACGTGTTTTCCTAGTAATACGATATAGTCACGTGACTATAATTTACTGTCAACAAAACTCAACATAATATATTAACTATTAACGTGTAACAGTCACACAAGGACACCTTTACAGGTTTACTAGGGTGCATTAAAAAAAGCGTATACATCGTCTGTAGCTCATTGAGGCACAAGGTATGACCTATGCCATGTAAATATTACTTCTCGTTATAACTATTGTATCCCCCACTCAGTACAATTGCTAATCTGCTGCCCAATATCTTGCATGAGCTTAGGCCTTGTTTCTTTGGATTTAATATGCACAGGCATGGACACAGGACAACATAACTGGATACTTTCTGGTTCAGGGTTTAATAAAAGTCAGATTGGTATCCATAAAAGACACTAAAAAATTACGATGATACGAAAAAAAATTTTATACGGTAATGTATATTGAAATTGAAAACAAAGAAAAGAGAAAAAACCTGTCAGCTTCATATCATTGTAAAATTTTCGACTTTTGTCCACGTATTAAATATTTTTTATATTCGCCCAATATTTGTTTGTTTCAGCATTTGCAAAAACAGTACCTATGACTTGTACATAACCGAAATAAACGCTTTATTACGCGTTAGGCAAAAAATATATCGAAAAAAAGAACAACAAGGTTTCAAGGCAGTTGGAAGAAACAAAAATACAAAATTTTCATAAAAACCAGGGGGGAATTACTGCAGCGGGCTCAGAATTGAGCCTGGTCAGTGGTATTACCATGGGCAAAGGGGACCAGGTGACGTCAAAATGACGTCACAGAGGCCAAAATCCGCCATGTTTTTTGCTTCACTTTTTGATCAAAAAACATTAGTAGCCGGTCCTCCAGGAATTATTATATAGCTCAGTGGAGTCACAGTTTAGAGATATACAGTTGTGTAACTCGCGGCGGAACCCTTTGATGTTGCTGTCCCTCAATTCCAAGCGCTCACGCCATTTTCTACGCGCCACGCAAATTGCAAAAGAGCGTGTCAGACCGTGTCACTGGCTGAATTTATATACAAATTGTCAGCAAAACAGCGTTCGAACGCTTAAAAATGCTTATTTGACAAAGGTTGTTTAAACTATGGAGATTTGAGGAGTAAAATTTTGCAAAAATATGGTAAGTACTTTATATATCTTTTTCTTTCGTTCAGTAGAAAACGTCTTTTATGAAAAATTGCGAAAAAAAATTGATCTAATTTTATGCTTCAGCCTTTGTGTATTAAAATTACAAATGTCGCACAAATACAAACGATAAATATGTGTTTTTGTCATGGTTATACCCAGTTATCTTTTATTTATTTTCATATAATTTCTTTCTGTCTATGAAAATTCCTGTCAAAACCATGAAAGTATTTTTTTTTCATTTTACCAAATTACAGGAAGTGATAAATAATAAACTGTCAGTGATGAGGTTTGACAAATAAGTATAGCTCCATATTCTGTGCTTATATGAGGATTTATAGGATGGACCTTTCATTCTTCTGTTAAAGGGAATCCAATAATAAATGGATATTATATCGTTTCATGTATCATTACACAAATGTTTATACAGTTTCATGTATCATTACACAATTGAATATAAATTATTTTCAGTGATTTATAGTCAAGTTCAGCCACTGTTGGTCCTTATGTGTCTTTTTTATTAGTATCTATCAAGCTGGTTTGGATGCTATTTCATGTTCACAAGAAATGTGCCACTGGGAAAAGCACTCATCAATGAAAAGTTTGCAGAAAGCACTAGTGAATTGTAGATGCATGTGTTGGATTGTTGGAATGCATCTTGCTAATATTGCCAAAACATTCTTTAAGCTTTGTGATCAAAGATTGGTTTAGCTATACCTATATATACAGTTGTATACATCACAAAACAGAGCAAATATCATAGAAGTGATTGGAAAAATAAATCCGCAAAAAACTATTTCAAGTGTATTTTATTAAATCTAAATACTGAATAGAAGTTTACCATTTAAAATTTAACTACAATCTATAGCTGTCATTAATGTGAGGTAGTACAGTTTTATATTATCTTTTATATTTATCAAGTTTATCAATTACAGAAATACTAATTCCATTGATTTTGTGTTTTTTAGAATGCATGCCATTTGCTTGTCAGCTTGTGTTTGTGCTTGTGAAACTAATGCGTTTTGGCAAACACACTAGGGCATCGGTAACTGGCCCATAACAAAGAGAAAAACCTGCAGTATTTTCCTTCTAAGTTAATCCTTGTAATTAATATGAAATGTCTACGGTGTAGCCTAACAACATATCAAAAGGACATGGTAAAACTCCATTTAAGTTTGTGAAAACTTGTTCTTCAGCAACATCGATTTGACCAGTCACTCCTCGAATCCTATTTATTAGTTTTTCCCGTTTCAAAAAGGTTTATTTACACCAATTCCTGATAAAACGTGCAGCTCCAACTCCTTTTATAAAATACGCGACAATGAAGCAAATCCATTAGATAAATTCGCCAGAATCGTTGTTTTACTGCAAAAATTGACTATTTTCCTAGCTTTTTCTATACTAAAAGAAGCCATGACACGGTCTTTTGCTTCGCACGTGCGGATAACTATGCGGGGGACAAGAATTCCTGCGAGTTCCACAACTGTATATCCTTAAACTGTGGTGGAGTAAACAGAGACAAATGTCTTTCCGCAATAGAAACATTATTTGGATTTGATATATTTTATATCTGTTAGCAGTCCAAGTTATGTAAGTATGATATATGCCAAACGAACGCTGAGAATGTTATTTTAGTAATGTTTTTCGGGCGATTTATATACTATCTTTATAACGAATAGAGATTCTTGAACGTTGTATCCCTAGGGGTGAACTGCTCTGAAATCAAGAACAAATGAATGTTCTTGACCTTGCTTTGGCAGGCCACAATGTTTTCTTTTGTGGTTCCGGCGGTACGGAGAAAACATTTACGGTTAAACGACTGGTAAATATCTTGGGCTCGACGAGAAAAGTTGTTATAACATGTACGACAGGAATGGCATGCAAGCTGGACTAATAAATCCCCGTATGAATGTAGAAACGTTGATAAAATCTGTCCATAGTAGAGAAAGCTGTTCGTCAAGATGGAAGACCACTGATGTATTAATTATAGATGAAGTGTCCCAGCTGAGCAGGAAGACATTTGAAACAATAAATTATATTGCCCAGGGAGTGAGAGGTGATGACAAACCATTTGGAGGAATACAAGTGATAGCACTTGGTGATTTTAAACAACTACCACCAGTTTCAAATGACTTAGACCAAGGTAAATATTGTTTTGAAAGTCCACTCTGGAAAATAATGTTCTGCCACAATATCCAGCTGAAAGTTGTCTATAGACAGGAACAAAAGGATTTCATTGATGTCCTTGATTAGATTGCTGTTGGTGAGATGTCTGAAAGTGCACTTCATTTTATAAATGATTTGAGTTTAATGAAAATGACTGTGGTTTGAATTTTATACCTCATATATCTTGCACAATCTTCGATGCCAATTTTCAGGGTAGATTACTTTATTTTGTGCCTGCGACCGCAAAGTTTTGTTGAAAATGTGCCTGAAAAATGTGTGCATACAAAATGCAAAACATGACTTGATGAGCAATCAGCCATAACTATAATCGCCGTTTACTTCACCAGACTTAACTAAGGTTATTATTCCCTTTAAGAGCATTTTTTCATTATACAAGTTACAGAGTCATCAAAAAATTTTTTGAAGGGGTATGGTGATAAAAATCAAAATCTGAAAAAAATTTTTGGTTACTCATTAATGACACTAATTATTGAAATACCCCAACAAAAATGAATTACATTGAGTAACTAGAAAACTGAACTAAACACTAAAAGTTATTTGTCCATAACTGGAAGCTTTGATTGTTCTTTTAACTTTCTATTAATTACTTTAGAAACTTCAAATGGTTGAATCTGAATACATTCAGACTTCCTGATAAAATGCCAAAAATTATCTTTCTTTGATTCTTTTCGCCAATACTCGGTCATCGCGGCTTTTACAACTCCTCCACAGCGAGAAATTATGGAACCATTCAAAGAAATATGCATCTCCCGTCGTCCCCTATCCTCTGATACATTTCTCTGCTTATTGATTCGTGATTCGTACACCGAAACGTGAGATTCAACCACCGATTCAACTGACATTGAAACAGAAGCGACTGAAAAGACATGAATCGCCATTTCAATTCCGAGATAAAGTCCTTTTGACGAGTCAAGGAACATCTTCAAAACTTCCATATTCTCAGGAAGATCTTTCTCTTTTATACCTTTTGTCACTTTTTCTAAACGACGCAAAAATTCTTTATATTGCGCGGCTAATTCTACATCGGGTAATTGGATCACGTTTGATGCGATTTTCTTTCGTTGCTGACAAATGTTTTTGCCTCTACAGATCCAATCATGCTAGATCCTCGTAATTGACTTTTTTTGCTAGTCTTTGCAAATCGAGTAGAGGTCTTAATTGTTCAACCAATGATGTGGCTTGGTCGTCGAAAACGTGGACCCTTAACTCCTGGCTGAACCGCTCTGCCAACTTCTTCAGACGTGATGATGCTGTTGTCACTACGTCCATTGTTTGGTTTTGCACAACTGTAAAATAGCCACGTCTTGTTCTGTTCTGCTCGGAATTATCGTCCAAAATTGGAATACCCCGGTATTTGCCAGTTGCGATAGTACTCTGCAAGTCAGAGTGGTATTTAGGCCAGAGACAAATCTTCTTTCCTTCTTTGGACATAGGACATTTTTCATGGCATTCAATAACCTTGACATCTGCAGCAACTTCTCTGTGCAAACTTCATGAAATTTATCGAAACGTTCATGTGGTAGAATATTTACTATTTGTAGGATGTTGATGCCATGGCCGAACGTCGCGTAAATATCGCAAACACCAGAGAGTGTTAAAACTAACTTCTTGTTTGCAAGTTTGTTCTTAAGCTGTGCTGCATCTAAGGCAGTTTGTCTGCTTTTCGCATCCCCGTGGCACAAAAGTTATTCATTTGGGTTTCCTCCAACGTACTGAAAAGGGCTGGATAGTCCTTAATACCTAGTTGTTCATGGACTTTCGCACAATGGTTGGCAAATTTAGTCTCGCTATAAAACATAGGGAGGCCGCAAAATACGTCTGCATCGAAACTTTCATCCGATTTCAACCTTTCCGCGACAGAAAAAAAATGTTCAAATTCTTGTCCCCAGTTAATAGCTTTGAACAAAGAACTGATATCTTCCGTAATTTGAACGAGCCACCTGAACTGGGCTTCTTTTCTAATTGCTGCATCTCTAGTACCAGCAATGTGCATTGGATCCCAGTCTGAGAATTTCCTGTTTGCGCCAGTGAATCCAAAGTGACCATCTAACAATTCAGGAACCGAAAGGTGATGATATTGTCCATCATAAGAACCTCCTTGATATTGTTCCGCGGTAATACCCTTTTTGCTCAAAAGATCGATTAAACTCTGTGCAATGGCTGGACCTGTATGGCCACCATTAACCACATGGATATCGAAGAATATTGCTTGGATAAGGTCGGTGGAGTTAGGCACAACAGTAGTAAAAGAAACAAACTGCCGCGTTCTGTGTTTATATGTTGCTTTATCAGCAACTACTTTTCCAACTGGTTGAAACCAGTTTGGTCAAGTCGATTGTTCAGGAAATTATTCACTCGGTGTCCAACCTCTTCTGCAACATAAGGAAGAAACTTAGCAGGAAATTTTTCACAATGATTGAGCTCGCCGATATCTAACTCATTCACTCACTGGAAAAGTAATAAATCCGGGAAGTCTGTTTCTGGTCTTCCTTTCTTAAACAGATAATAGCAAGTCTTTCCAATTTTCACTCCAACTGAGCGTTCCCTCTCTCTTCCTTGTTTTTCAACTTTTCTGCAGACACAGCATCATCCAAATTACTGTTGTGCAACACCCCCGTTAAATGCCGTGTAAGATGTTTTTTTAAATTTCGAAAAGCTTCGGACTGCACATCACGATTAAACTCCGGATTAGAAAGAGGGTCTTCGTCTATCGCTGGATTATAGGAGAAGATTCCACGCACCATTTTGTCATGTCGAACTTGCTTTGCTTGTTCAGTTGTCGCACATACAGTGCATATCATGACCGATCTTTCTTCATCAAAAGAAAATTCACTTAGTTTATCAGTTATTTCAGTAACAGAAGTACATTGCAACAAGAGGTCTCTTGTAAGGTTGTCATTTGACTCATTTCTATGAATATCATTTCTATTAACAGTTCCTGAACTTCTTGGAACTGAAATTGTTGCAGCTTCTTTTTGCTACTTCTTACTTCTACTGTCAGTTCGTCTACCTTTTTTATTAGCTGTGCTAGGATTTCTCTCGTGCTTTTCCTATTTTCAAGGCTTTTCTCATTACTTTCTTTGAGAATTTGTGCTTTATTGTACGATCTCATTACTTTCTTTGAGAATTTGTGCTTCCTGACGATCAAACGTTTCCTCTTGGAGCTGAAACTGACTAGTCTGATCATCCTCGTCGCCTTTAGCTTCGCATTCCTCCGTATGATCACGTTCGTTTTCGTTTAATTTGCCTGATTCTTGATTATTGCAAACTTCATCATCAGTTAGTGTGCTTTTTTCTAGGGCATTGTCTCTTAATTTTTTGGATGGTTTTCCAAAAAACGAGGTAAGCGTTCTTTGATCCCTAGGGCGAAGGTCGTTACAATCTTCATCGGGATGTTTTCTTTTCAAATGAGCTTAGTAGTTCTGTTGTATCAATGTCTTGCTACAAACACGGCATTCAACGTCAGTTGTCTTTGCATGGCTGCGACGGTAATGTTCATCCATTTGGGAATAAAGCTGATTAACCACAAATATACTGAGAGAAAATTACATTAAATTATACATGCATTTTGACATCGATGTTGTAAACCTGTAATCTGTATTAACTATGCCACGATGCTAGGGCAATGCAGAGACTAGGAAGGACACTTTAATGACGTTTCCGGTTTCTAAAAAATTTAACGATGAACAAGTTTTTATTTTTTAATTACATTATTAGTGTATTAGACTATTACAGTCACACAAGTTATGAATTTTTTTTCTGTCGTTTTATGCAAATTGTAGATAAAATTGGCATACAATTGTGTAGAAACTACGATGCTCACGATTAATGATTAATCCAACTAAAATTAATGACGTGAATAGTATTAATTAGTTGGATCATAGGCAGCCCAGACTTTGACTTACGCGTGTGATACTCGCGCGCGTGTCGCGCTTACGTTGTTTACTTCGTCTATATATTATGACAAGGTAGGAAAGAGTTTATCAAAATATGACAGATATACCTTCGTAAATGTATAATTATCTAAAAAATTACTTGAAGAAACGCCACAAAAACTACAACCTAATTCGCCGATGATTAATTCTGAAGTTTCCATGTTTTTTAACAACATCTAAAGGCTTCAAATTAGCGAAATAAAACAGGAATTCATACGGAATTTTGAGAAAACTATCCGAGGGTCACTCCGCCTAAGGAAACGTCATCTTTTTTGAGATATTAACTAAACGCTCATTGGCTTACCTGCAGGACCACCAATGAGAACCAATGAGCGTTTAGTTAATATCTCAAAACAGATGACGTTTCCTTAGGCGGAGTGACCCTCGGATAGTTTTCTCAAAATTCCGTATGAATTCCTGTTTTATTTCGCTAATTTGAAGGTTTTAGATGTTGTTTAAACATGGAAACTGCAGGGTAATGTAGTTTAATCATGGGTAATTATTAGTTTGTAGTTTTTGTGGCGTTTCTTCAAGTAATTTTTTAGATAATTATACATTTACGAAGGTATATCTGTCATATTTTGATAAACTCTTTCCTACCTTGTCATAATATATAGACGAAGTAAACAACGTAAGCGCGACACGCGCGCGAGTATCACACGCGCAAGTCAAAGTCTGGGCTGCCTATGGTTGGATAAGTGAATAGTTTTAATTAGTTGTCAGTAATCAACACACGAACACAAATTTAACTATACCCCACTTTAAAAAAAACACCTAAAATATTCACAAGTTCTAACCCTTTATAAAAACTAAAAAAGGGCCTTAAAGAAGACAATTGTAGACAAAATAAGAACTCACCTAGATTTTGGAGATGGGAATTATGTAAATGCAAAATTATTAAAAAATTTTTTGCACGTATAACTCATTTTTTTAAAAGCGTTGCAAAATGTGCCTTCAAGAAAGTTGTCTGTTCTGCATTGTGCCTGCATTGTGCATTGTCCCAGCGGTCCCGACTTTTTCGACCCCTGCCAATTTTTACAACATTGAACAACTACTGAAACTACCTGGTGAAATGAAGCAGTATGTTTCCATTGATACATCTGATCCTGCCACATTAGACAAGTTAACTCTTGCTGAAAATCATTTGAATTTGAAAGTTGGTGTGCATGTAATGTTATCGTACAACTTGTCATCTAAACTTACAAATGGGACAAGAGGGAAGATTCAAGCACTGGAAGATGATGGTCCAACTGTAAATTTTGAAGAGGTTGGGCTAACTGTAAAATTGCAAAGATGCACTTGGTTTGCATACAAAACTGGTACTACAGATGTTATACTAGGTCAGAGATCCCAATTCCCTCTCAGACTTGCATGGGGAATTACTGCACATAAGATTCAAGGACAGACAATTAATCGAAGCTGCTGTTGTTCATAGTGGAAATGAATTTGTTCCAGGGCAATTGTATGTTGCTTGTTCTCGAGTATCAAAGAAGGAAGACCTTAAGATTGTTGGATTTAATAAAAATAAACTAATCAAGGAGGACCCTCGTGTGACAGATTTTTATGCAAATCTTGGTAATTCCACACCCTTGGTTGCAGGTCTTTCATGTTGCAGGGAAATCAACACCACAACTGAGCCATTGGTTACTGTACAAAGTGAGGAGGACATTCATTTTGATACAATGTCTGAGTCAGAACTACTTGATATTGAGAACTTATGCAATGAACTCTTTACCGAATATGGTGAGGGATTGACTTTGCATTCTGAAGAATTTTCTGTAGATAATATACTGAAAACTTTAAGAACAAATTACCTGGTGATTTTGATGTGAATAAATTCCTCGAGGAACTTAAAGACAAATCAGATGTGCATGTACAGACAGGACATATACTGATTGTCTTCAAGAAAAGATTAATTGTCTTGTTACTGAATTACAAAACACACATTATTTTTGTGTATATATTTGTGTAATATTATTGATCTAATGGCCATGCAGTTAGTCTGGCTAAGATCAAATAGCTATTAATTCAATCCAAGTGTATATTATATCAAAGCATAAATTCTAAATTATCATTGGCATGAGCAATTGATACAACCATGGTCACTTGGGACTTAGGCTCATGTAGATTTCAGCCTGAATTTAACACATCTATTCATGATAAATATGCTCATTTTTATGTGTGTGTGTTGAGGGGGGGGGGGAAACAGTTGCTATCTACTACCTCTACTACATATTGACCCAAATACAACCATTACATGACTGATTTTGCTCATTGCTCTCTAAAATTACAACAATGTTAATTGAAGACATGTTGTCAAAATACCTGTGTTCAAAGAATTCATATATTTATGTGTTTCACCAAGCTGAACAAATCTAACTAGTCTTGTTAAATTATCCCATTTTTTGTCTTCATTTGAAGATCTTCCTGTGAAAATGAAATTTACAAAACTCATATTAATATGACACACTGTACATTTACAATTTATTGACAGTAATCACATAAAATTGGAACACAAAATGTATTAATATATTGTGACCAGTTTAATTCAAAATACAATTACGTGAGATACAATCTGACTGACTGGCAGGAAACACTTGACGTGTCTTACTCAATACTAAAGGTTGAACAATGAGTGCAAGAGAACTGATTATTTAGGGCATATATAAGCGATAACCTATCATCTTTTGCACAATCATAGTTTAATTAAGGTTTTAAAACATTTTGGACAAACCTAACTGAATTAAGCTGTATATAAAAAGAAGAAAAGGACAAAATATAAAAACAATCCTTTCTCTCCCTGCACAAAGTAAAACTGGTTTTACTATTCACGAGATCAACTTATCAAAAAATCTGGTTTACCTGTATTGACATTTCGTCTAAAATAAGACCACCTTCTCTGCCAAAAGCGGTCAGTTTAATCTTGTCCGCCTCTCCTATCATCCAATTTAAGACATCGTCATTAAGACCTGGGTTTTGGGCTTTTGGCTCACTGAATTCTTGTATAAAGAAAGTAACATCCAAGAAGGAAAAACAAGAACACCACTTTGTCTTAGCTCTTCATAGATTTTTTGGCTTTTTATCCACAATGACAGACAAAGGCGAATTATCCTAAATAATAAAAAAATATACACATTTATTATTCGAAGGCCATGCTTATTACTCTATATAAATTCCATGGAATGATTTAATAAGGTATCAACAGTTCTGTACTCTCCAGTTTGTTTATATTTCAGGGAAAATCCCCAACTGGAAAGTGCTATAAATAATACGAATATCAAATAACTAGGTTTAATATAGTATAAGCTCGGTGTAGTTATTCTATAATACGTATAATACATCAGCCAAATCATAAAATTATCCAAAGAAGCTAACAATATAAAAAATATATACATGTACACTTACTTTGGATGCCATCTGTTTCCTCTTCCGTCTTTAATTTCCATGGCCTTCTTTTGTGCTTCCCAAAACACTTTCAAGTCTGGGTTCAGTTCATTCTCGTCAATATTACTAAACATCGTATTAAAGTCGTTGCTATCTTCTTCTGCAAATGTGTGCATGTTATCTATAATATCCTGCTTGAATCGTTCACGACGTTCACAATTTATGCGCCTTCTCTTTTCTTGTTGTAGTTTTCTTTGAGCTCCTCTTCGCCCATGTACGTTTCCCTCTTTTGTGGTGCGAAAAGAGCTTTCTCTTTGCACGCATGACTTTCTTTCAAACTTTTATAGTATGAATTGTGCTTTATTGTAGAACAGCCGCAGCACATCTTTTCATGAACAGACAAAATATATGCACAATTAATTGCTCGGTGTCGCAGTGATGTTGACTCGCTATCTGATAAATTTGACCACCGTTCTGTCAATCCTACAACATTTCCAGATTTATCAGTAGTTTTTTTGTCCACTTCAACGGAAAAGCCATTACATATTGGAACGCTGAACAAGTAGGAAAATAGACCATCTAAATAATATTGACACGGATGACTGTACAATGATCCTCTAATTCAACTTCGTGTGACCCAATGAAAAATTTGAACGAAAAATTGTTGAAAATCATCAGAGACTTCACGACTCTTTCGCCATTGCAAGAATCGCAGGATACATTTATCCACTCCACGTATTCATCAGTTTCCTTTGCCTTTGATAGTGTCCACTTGTTCGCGAACATTGCTTCGGGAGATACAGTGGCGTAACTAGAACGATAATTGGGGGGGGGGTGAATATTCATATATCCAGTTCTGCCTTACGGATTTCTTTTGTAATTGCAATAGCTTACAATAGAAATCCGTCGGGCAGAACTGAATATATGAATATTCACCCCCCAATTATCGTTCTAATTACGCCCCTGCGGGAGAATAATTCTTAATATCATCCCATGCAGCTCAGAAATTTTTGTGTTGATTCAACAACAAATATTCGTTCGTACACTGGTTCACGTTTCGTCATCCCATCTTTAGTAA
>NW_021163647.1:0-30153 GCF_004324835.1 Dendronephthya gigantea | reverse complement strand
CATAAAATGTTACCTAATTACGTTTTTCTAAACGTACCCCATTCCCAAACCCCAACTCCATCCAGCGAGGAAAACATGCCACCTCAGAATTTTTAGTGTTGTTGTGTAGGAGTTCAAGCGTTGTTTGTGATGACATCCGGAATGTCGTAAAAGGCCGAGTAGCTTCCGATGGGTGGGTTCTGGGTATATAGTTAACGCTCGTTGCTGAAATTTTGTTTTCACCATTTGGGGAAGCAGCAAAAATGTAAAAACATATATAATGTTCAATTAATTTAATTTAATGTTCCGATACTTTATTCAAAATACGTTGTTTATGTGGTTCCAATGGGATTGCACACATTTGCAGCTTCGTTGATCCTTGGGCCACAGGTTCTCCCATCGAAGGCTTTTATTGAATGGGACTTGGCTTGCGATTCCCTAACCATAATTATTCCTTAACAGTAGAATGGTTTGACAATGATGCCGTTCATATCTATTACTTCCACAATTTGCTCCGTCTCTATTTAGTGTAATCGCACTCAGCTAATTGACATCGATCCTTTGAATTATTCAACTTACTAGCACTGGTCAAATACTACATGCTAGGTCTACGTACTATACTAAAAGATCTACGTAGGGCTTTCTCGACAACCAAAATGTATCTATTTGTCTGCGAGCGGTTTTAAAAATGTCATATTACTAAGAATATTGCGCAATATCTCAGCTCTTTGCCACCACTATTGAACTCGTTTTGAAATGAGCTTTGAATGGTATGTTTCGGTCTTGTTTTGCGCTTAAAACATCTCACAAAGCTTTGAGTAAACATGCCCAGTTTAATTGTTAATAGTTACGTAATTCAATATTTACACCGTAAAAAATTTGATTACAAAATTTTAAATGCTCCAAAATTTTTATTGACGTAATGTTTTTTAATTCTTTCTTTCCATGAGCAGATGAGCGCATGCTCATAACTGCTCATGAGCACATGCACATCTGCTCATAAAACAGCCGCGGCTACAATAGGCGTAGACACTAACGGGAATACTGTCCACTACGAAAACAAGAAAGAAACCAGTACTAAAATGCGGTGCCCGCAATGCTTGCCTAGAAGTAAAACGTCCACTCATTTCTAACGACATCACCAACTTACATTCTCCTGTCGGCCGCAGCCTGGTTGGTTGGTACATTAAGGTGGCTCCCTACAGTTCTAAGGTTGTATCGCGGTAATTTTGTCGCGCGCGAAATAGTACACGCAACACGCGTGGCTGATGTTGCATGCAGGGCGGGCTTTTTAAAACTTGTCATTGTGAACTTTTGATAAACACGCGCGGGCCTTCGCGGGATGTCGACTGGTCGCGCGAGGAAATTGAAATCCTGATTTTTGTGACGTCATAAACATAAAAATAAATGTATTTTTCTCGTTTTTCCTTCGGTAAATTCTTTTCAAACTTTACACAGTTTTCTGTAATCTTGAAATGCGTAAAATGTGCAAGTTTTAAGAAAATCGTACGAGCCGAATTTTTTTTAATTAAAAAACAGGATTTTTTGAGGATTTAAAAAAAGTGCTCGTACGATTTTTTTTAAATGCTAACATTAGAAAGAATTATGGATAAGATTACTGTGTGGAAAAAATTAGAAAGTTTTACCGAAGAAAATTTGAAAAAATTATCTCAGAATCTGTAAATTGGCCCTTTTTAAAATCGTTATTTTACCATGGCAACGAGGAAATTTTATGAAATGTTATATATTTCGTAATTTGCGATATCATAGCAGTTATGTGGCCAAGTTTCGTGATCATACTTTGTAAGATGATAAAATAATGGTCTTTCCAACACAATTGCGCATTACACAATCAAAACTGTAGGGAGCCACCTTAAGGTCAAAATTGCGCCTTTTTAAAATCTTCAGAAATAAAATATTTAGGCTAAAAATATCTAAAAATATTATCAAAATGAAGAGAAACGTGAGACGAATAAACTGGTGTAGAGCCGGAAACTAGAAAAGCAACGATACAGAAGTCAAGGATTAAGCGTACTGCATTTTGAATTTGTTTAATAATTTTGAGCGATTTGTCATAAAGTTCGCTTATTGAAACTATACTTTAAAACCTTCGAAATAGAATATATTTCGCTCAAAGTACTATAAAAAAATCGTAATGTAAGACCGATCTACTTATTTAAGGACAAAAATTAAAAGAGAAAACCAACGATATGAAAGATATCAAAGACCAAACTTACTATTACTAGTAAAGTATAGCATAGTAATTTTGAGCAATTTGTCAACAATTCAATTTCGTTTGTCTTTCAAACGTCATAAATCGCTGCGAATACTTTTGTTTAGTAATATATTTAAGACCTGTAAGTATAATTTCTTACGCTGAATCGAATGGTGGTATTTTTGTCCTTCTTGGGTGCATAAAAGCAGAGATACACGCAATTATCAGAGTTTGAGATTGAAATTGAAAAAAGAACGTTCCAAACATTCCAAGCATGTGCAAGGAATTTTTACTAGGTGATTAAGGAAACGTATTGATGCGAACAAACAAACTCACAGGCAGAATATAATGCGGTGCCAAACTTGGCGCGGGCACACCAATATGTCTCAAACAGCCTCGGACAGTCAAGAAAGGCATTACCCAGACGATGTCTCGACAATTTCCATTCAGCAGTCTGGAAGTTCAACGGCGACTGACTTGGATCATTGGATATCGCTAATAGAACAAAAAAGTAACCAGCTTTCGAGGAAATAAAGAAGGCCTTTTAAACAGTGGTTTCGATGAGCACTCTGCTAAAGAAAAAGCTTACTTGAATATTATGCCTAGACTCCAGAAAGAATTAGAAAATACCTATTTATAGCGTCTTTTGTGGATGAGACAACTAAAGAAAGATCCAGTACATAAGAAAGTATTAATGGACGCAAAAGATGCGTTTATAACAATGATGATTTTGACCAAGAAGAAGCCATGCATAGAAGCTGCAGTTGATAAGAGGAATTCTAATTAAGAGACTTTGAAACGACCACGAGATGGAAGATATGAAGGAAAATAAAGGCAGCGATGATGATGACTATGATGAAGATGAAGATATAGTTTAAACTTAGTCAAATGGCTCACTATTGAAACCTTTCTTAAAGAAACCATAGCAAACGAGCAAAAAGCGATAAACTTTTCACAAGAGATTATTGGTTACTGCTGTAACTAAATGCAAGGCAAATAAATGTTAAAATCGTTAATCCGTTGATTAATTTTTGAAATTTTCTTCTTCTCCGCTACTAGTCCACACATAATTTTCATTTTATCAACAAAAATGTCAAAAAGGTCCTGAAATATCTTACTGAGCGCATGAGCATGTGCTTATCTGCTCATCGCACAAAAATTTTAAAAAACATTACATATAATAAATATTAAATTATGTAACTATTACCAACAAAAACTAATTTGTTTGATTTAAGCACAAAACCAGTACAAAACATACCATTCAAAAGCTTATTTTGAAACGAGTTCAATAGTGATGGTAATAAGCTGAGATATTGCGGAATATTTTTAGTAATATTGCATTTTTAAAACGCTCGCAGACAAATAGATGCATTTTGGTTGTCGAGAAGGTAGTACGTAGATCTTTTATGACGTAGACTTAGTACGTATACCTTTTAGTATAGCACGTAGACCTAGCACGTAGTATTTAACCAGTGATAGAACGTGGACTAATTCAAAGGATGTCATTTAGTTGAGTGCGATTACACTAATTAGAAATGCTGCGAATAGTGGGAATGATAGATATGGACGGTATCATGGTCAAACCATTCCACTCTCAAGGAATAATTATCGTTAGGGAATCGCAAGCCAAGTCCCATTCAATAAAGGCCTTCCATGGGAGAACCTGTCACCCAAGGATCAACGTAGGTTTAATAAAGCTGCAAGTGTGTAAAATCCCATTAGAACCACATGAACAACATATTTTTAAAAAAGTATCGGAACATTAACTTCAAATATTTATATGTTTTTACGTATTTATATTCCCATATTTGTGTTTTTTCAATTATAAAAAATTTCCAAACACACCCGATTTCATCATTAACAAACTGTTACATTTTCATTTACCAGTGCAATTTTTTCAGATTATTCATTGAAATATACGTTCCTTAATGTTTCTCAAAAAGGAGCAATGCTTCTCTCATATTTTGCTGTTTTGCTGCAATTTTGCATAGTTTAGACGACTCTCTAAATACATTTACTTTGAACACTAATATCGCTGTTTTTTATGCAAAATACAAGTTAACCATCCCCCTATCTAATGAAATGCGTTTTTCCGATTTCTTTTTTATTATTATATCACAGGCAGCCCGCTATTGGGTTTGCTTTTCGCTAAATATTTAAATACATTCTATGCAAAATGACATGAAGTATCACTTTCTTCATTCAACTGCTGGCATATTATCGCAGGCGCAACTTCGTGCGGTTTAGTGTAATGTATTATGTATAAAAATATACCAACCCAATTGGGGGCTACCTGTGATAAATATTAGTATAGTATAATTGCATTGTTTGCTGAGTCATCTTAAAACAGAAGAATTCATAATTCATCATTCTTTCATACCCAATAAACGAACATTTGTTAAAATTATCTTTAAACACATTAGTAGTGACAAAACCTTTATCCTCATTTACAGAAAATTCAAATGATGCCAACAAATCGTGCAGGATTTTACGAACAAAATATCCATCATCTGATAGTGGAAAGTATTCCATAAAGCCTGAAGGACTAAACCTCACGGTTCGAGTATTTTGTGACATGGTTTCAAAGAATGGTGTTGGTGTGACAGAGATTGGACATGACAGTGAATCGAGAACATTAGTTAACGGATATAATCCTCCAGGTTCTTACAAAAGAAAGATTAAATATAACATTTCCATGGAGCAGATTGTCGCGATTATCAAGCAGTCGAAGAATTGTGAGCAGTTTATAAAATATGAATGTTTTGGTAGCATGTTGTTGACTGATTCCGACGGATGGTGGGTATCACGTCAAGGTTCAAACATGACTTACTGGGGTGGAGCGGCAGTCGATAGTGGAAAGTGTTCATGTGGAATGACCAACAGCTGTGCAGGTGGAAAAAAATGTAATTGTGACATGAATGACTACGCATGGCGTGAAGACAGTGGATACCTGACAGACAAGAACACGCTGCCTGTTACTGAACTGAGATTTGGCGATACAGGTATACTTGACGGTTTCAATGAGCGTGGTTATCATGCGCTGGGTAAATTACGCTGCTGGGGATAAGAGATCGAACATCAAACCTGATATGATTCATAAAATTAAATAAAAAAATTTTGTAGTTTTATTCAATCTACTTCTCAACTTGCTTGTAGTCATCATCGGGATAGATTAAAAATGCTGGGATTTATCCCCGAGCCGGTGCGAAGCACCGGGCGAGGGCACTAATTCCGCCCGGAGATTTTAATTACGCCCGGGAATGCAAATGCGAAATGAAAGTTGTCTGCTATTATGTCATGGACGTTGGGCGTTTTTGTAAGTTATGCGCCTGCGTGAGTTTAAGACGAGTTAAAACTGGTAACTAGCAAACGTTTACAAACGTGCGATTAGCTAAATTAAAATTTTCATCACGTCAGCATAACTGATATTTTGAATTATAAAACTTTTAAATAAATTTTTCATTTGGATGGTCTTAAAAATATACGAAAAATTGATTCGTAAAATTCAATAAAATACAATGTAAAAGATGCCCTCGGATAGAAAAACTTTCATTCAAATATACGGTAAAAAAAACTACGATTTTGAGGCATTTTTGAAGTGCTGTTGAACAGGTAAGTGGGTAGATTTTGTATTTTAAAGCATGCAAGCATTTTGTAAGTCTTGAATTTATTCGTCAATTTCCTTGAAATGATTTTGATTTGGAAAGTATTTATTTTTAAAGGTTAATCTGTTTAAAAAGTAATTGAAATTTCGCTAAAAATTGTAGTATATAAAACTATTCGTAGCACAATTTATTAATATGATTATAATCGAATTTGATAGCTGGAGAGTCGACTTTGTAATTGTACCAAAATATAGGATTTTACTTTACGACTTCAATCATTCGGCAGAAACGAGTATTATAGCATTTCACTTCAGTGATGGAAATATATGTTTATTGCTTTAGGCGAGGGGACTTTGCATGCAATGTATTTCTAGTATAGTTAATAAGGAGGGACTTGATAATTTCATTAAAATATGATCAGTTCTTTGGAAGGCTTAGCACCGTGGTTAAGAACTTTTTGGTTTTCGTCGACGTATTGCGAAGAGCAATGATTTGCCCTATGTAAAATAACTTGTGTTAAGTCAGTGTTTATACTGTTAGTGCTATCAGCTGTAAGTTCCATCAACGATCTGACTTGTTGGAAGCGTACACTTCAGTCAGAACATATCAGATTGATGATACCACTTGTTTTGTTGTATAAAAATATTCAGTGCTTTTTGTAACTATAAACCTTACTTTGAAATTTCAATATTCATTAAACTAGACATGTAATAAATACAAGACTACTCGCATTGCTGTATTTAACATCGAATATTATAGACCCAAGTATTCGTGATTAAAATTTTAATGATTGTTATCTATTTATTGTTTAATGGGTAACAATCTTAAGCTTTCCGGCAATAGGAGGGAATTATTCATGTTATCTTATTTTAGCATAATTACAAAGGCGATTATTCAAATTTCGGCTATCTTTAAAACCAGGAACGGGAAATCAAGGAACGGGGAATGGGAAATGAGAATCTCTGGAATCTTTAAGACCCGGAATGAGAATCTCTGGAATCTTTAAGACCCGGAACGAGAATCTCCGGAAACTTTAAAAGCCGAAATGAGAATCTCCGGATCCTTAAAATCTGGGGCGATTGTTCGAAAGGCGTTTAGCTTAAACGGTGTTTAGTCGCAATCCACCGTATAAATTTCTTATGCGGCTGATAGTTAACAATTAGGTGATAAAACTGGGTTATACGAAGCCCGTTTATTCTCGCGTTTAACCATCCCCTGGATAAACTAATTTATTAAATATAAATGTTTTGGTAGCGTTTTTTTGACAGATTCCTATGGTTGGTTGGTATCACGTCAAGGTTCAAAGATGAATTACTGGGGTGGAGCGGCAGTCGACAGTGGAAAATGTTCATGTGGAATGACCAAGAGCTGTGCAGGTAGAAGAAAATGTAATTGTGGCGAGAATTATTGGACATGGCGTGAAGACAGTGGATACCTGACAGACAAACGCACGCTGCCTGTTACTGAACTGAGATTTGGCGATACAGGTGTACTACACGGTGAAGATGAGCGTGGTTATCACACACTGGTAAATTACGTTGCTGGGGATAAGAAATGTAACATCAAACCTGATGTGATTCGTAAAATCTGTTGACTTTATAAAATACAATAGAACAGTAACTCGAAGTAACATTTTGTAGTTTTATTCTATCTACATTTCAACTAGCTTGTAGTCATCATCGGGATAGATTAGGGTAATATTACAAATTCTGGGATATATATATATATAGTTGAGAAGGAGGAACTCGATAATGTCTTTGAAATATGATCAGTCCTTTGGAAGCCTTAGCACCGTGGTTAAAATCTGGTTTTCGTCGGCGTATTGCGAAGATCAATGGTTTGACCTATGAATTTTTTTGCAATTTTAAAAAATAATTTGTGTTATAAGTCATTCTGTCAGTGTTTATACTGTTAAGCCTGTTTTCCACTAGGCGACTTTTTTCGCGCGACGCGACTTTTTTCGCGAGAACAGTTTGCGCGATCAATGTTTGCAATTTCCACTGAGCGGGCCAATAAGCGAGCGCAAACTGGCGAATCAGCCAAACGACTGGTCAAAAAGTGTTGCAAACAAGAAAAACAAACATGGCAGCTTTAAATAGACGCTGGATTTTAAGACGAAGAATTGTGATTTTGCTGCTTTTAAGAAAGCGAAGGCAACGTGTAAAATACAAGAAAAGATTCTGGGTGAGAAAAGTTTACGATGAACGCAAGTCAAAGGGTGAATTTAACGTTCTTGTACGAGAATTAATGCTGTCAGACCACGAGTATTTTTTTCGTCTGTTCAGGATGTCTCCCGGTATGTTTGAGCTTTTACTATCTTGGGTCGCACCGTTAATAAAGAAAGAATCCACAAAAATGCGGGAACCTATCCCTCCGGACGAAAGACTAGGCGTAACCCTCAGATATCTTGTAACTGGCGACGCACAAACGACAATAGCTGCGAATTATCGTATCAGTCCCACAACAATTGGCCGGATAATTGAAGAGACTTGCGATGTATTATGGCATTGTCTTTCTAAACAAGGGTTTTTACGTGTACCGTCAGATGTGAAAGAGTGCAAAAAAAAATCTCTCAAGAGTTTGAACAGAGGTGGAACTTTCCTCATGCCCTTGGGGCATTGGATGGCAAGCATGTTGTGATGCAGGCACCTGCTCGTTCAGGGTCAACTTTCTTTAACTACAAAAAAACTCACAGTATCGTCTTGCTGGCTGTTTGCAATGCCCGATATGAGTTCACCTTGGTGGATGTTGGTGATACTGGCAGACAATCTGACGGCAGTGTAAATGCAAACAGTTACCTTGGGCGTGCAATACAAGATGATTTGCTGGATTTTCCTGAGCCAGAGTCTTTATTCATTTCTCCAAGTAAAAAATTTCCATATGTTTTCCTAGCAGATGATGCTTTTGGTCTTAAAACAAATATGATGAAACCCTACCCTGATCAGTATTTACCTGTAGCTGAGAGGATTTTTAATTACCGGCTCTCAAGAGCTTGAAGAGTAATTGAGAACGCTTTTGGTATCACAGCTACACGGTTTAGGGTTGTACTTATTACCAAAGCTGTTGTTGCTTTGCACAACTTCTTAATGAAGTCAAGTCAAAGAAACAATTCTTATAGCTACTGCCCACCAAATTATGTCGATCAAGAAAGTTCCTTTGGTACAATTCCTGGTGAGTGGAGAAGGAATGGAAGCTCAGATGATCTGTTACCCATTACACGTATGTGTTCAAATAACTACTCAAGAAACGCCAAGCAAGTGCGAGATGATTATAAAGACTTTTATGAAAGAAGGGGCAATAGACTGGCAATGGGCAACTGTAACAAGAGCCTGAAATAATGTTGTAAAGGCAAATTGTAACTTGTAAAAATTGTAAAATTTGAACATTCTTATAACTATATACATGTTAAATTATTGCATATATTTTGGTAAAAAATTTTTATAAATATATATATAAATAACAAACTGTTGATAATAAATTAAGGGGGTGTTTACATGAGCCCATACAGGGAGGGCTGACCTTGCTGGGCAACATCCCACTTAAGTTAACACAATATTCAAATTTCTGTTGGTTATTTCTTAAGTTAGACTACACAACAATATTCAATTCTGTCTCATGTAAATGCAAGATGAAATCCAGCCCTACTGCTAGGGTTTGCCTCCTTGTAGAGCTCATGTAAACACCCCTCAAGAAATTAAACTTTACAATACCTAAGCAACATCATCAAATTCTACTTCAAACAACAATTGACTGATCTTTATTTTAGCCAGCCTTCTTTTTTTATCAGGCAATCCTTTCATAATAGGTACAAGGCTTCGGCAATATAATGAATCTTCGTCGTCATCCTCTTCAGTCATTTTCTTGTACATGGCATCACTGTCAGTTAATTGCTTTAAAAGCATGAGTTCTACCACATCTCTATTCATCCTGTTTCCACTTCTGTTGGTTGAAAAGAGTTCAGAACTGAGGGGACGCTTGTGTGCCCTTGCAGCTTCTGTTGTCTGCATTCTTGTTGAAGTGGTGGGTACATCTTTGGTTGGAGTGCACCCACTTGAACTGCCTTCCACTGTTATAGTATCAGCAGGGGGGGACAAGATAGCATTTAGATTGCTTTCAGTTGGCCTATTTCCTACACAACCATACAGGAATGCCATTTGTTCAAAGTAACGGCACATTGGCAGGCAGGATGCAGTCGCTCCAGATCTTGTCATTTTTGACCTTTTGTCGAGGCACTTTTTTAGGTTGTCCTTCAGGTTCTTCAGCTGTCTTTGAAACAAATCAACTAAAATATAAAAAGTACAATAATATAAATATTATTGGGTACTTAAATTGGGTTTGGGTATTTAATATCAGTTCAGCTATCATGCATTTATGCAACACACATTGACAAAGTTAAAACATCTCAAGCCAAAAATATGGATAAAATACAGCTATAGATCACAAATTGGACTGAAACAACTGATATTCTATTAGTTATGCCTATATAATATATTAAGTTAATTTTACTATTTTACATTAAATTTAATTTATGATATAAAACCAAGACACAAAATACTGAAATACTTTATAGCTTTAATAAAGAAATATACTTCATTCTGTTTGTGTCTTTGTGAGCTTTATTAATTTTTAAAAATTGCTTGAAATTTTAGAGTCCAACCATAAAACAAAGTTTCCAGTTTCCTTACCATCTCTGTTAAGAATTTCTGATAATTTCTTCCAAGCGTTGGCCTTTGCTGTTCGGTCTTTATATGTGCTGAGACTTGTGTTCCAAAGACAAGATAGTGTTCGCACTTCTTCGAGGAAAAACTCCTTGTCAAATTCATTATTCTCCGTTTCTGGAGACTCTTCTGCACTGTCGCCTGTTTCTCCACTATCGTTTCGGCTTTTAGCTTGGCGTAAATTAAGCTCTTCCAGACATTGTACATCTATTTTCTCAAGCAAAAGACTACTTGTATCGTCCATGTTTTGAAAAAGAAATTTCGTCAATTCCTCTCTCGCTCCTTTTTCGCGCGAACAAAGTTGGACATGATCCTACTTTTTTCAGCGAGCGCGGCGCGATAATATTCCAGGAAAAAAGTCCCCGTTGACTGCAGTGCGCATGCTCATGACGAAAAAAGTCGCGTCGCGCGAAAAAAGTCGCCTAGTGGAAAACAGGCTTTAGTGTCATTATCTGTGAGTTCCATCAACGATCTGATGTGTTTGAAGTATTTACATGAGTTTATATATAAGCGTAAATCTCGGCATGAGCTTTCACGTATGAGATCATAGACAATTCAAAAGACAGGTCGGGACTGGAAACGCCAACCAAAGCACTTAGCACCGTGGTTAAGACCTGGTTTTAGTCGGCTTATTACGAAGATCAATGGTCTGACCTATGAATTATCTTGCAATTTTAAAAAATAAGTTGTGTGAAGTCATTGTTTATACTGTTTGTGTCATCAGCTGTTAGTTCCATCAACTGATATGTTTGAAGTGTTCACATGAGTTTATATAAGCGTAAATCTCTGCATGAGCTTTCACGTATGAGATTTACGCTCATATAAAATCATGTGAACACTTTGAACATATCAGATTGATGGAATTGTTGGAATTTGTTGTGTGGCATAGAAATATTCAGTGGTTTCCGTAACTATAAACCTTACTTTGATTATCAATATCCATTAAACTAGACATGCATGTAATAAATACAACACTACTCTTCATGCTGTACTTTGACATGGAATATTACAGACCTAACTCCCATGGCCAACTATTTGTCATTAAAATTTTAATGATTGTTATCTCTTTATTGCTTAATGGGTAACTGTCTTAAGCTTAATAATTTTCTTGTATGATTGCATGGCGACTTTAGTAATTATAATAACTTGTAGGTACACCACGTAAGTATTAAATACTGCAAAGCTTTCGGTCCGTTAACCCGGACCTTCATCAGTGCAATTACTTGAATACACGTTTGCGCGTCACTTAAATATCATGTTAGTCGTGATTAGTTTGCTCGCGCTATTAATTAAACCGTTTCATTTAATTAAGTTCTAATCAATGCGCGCGCCCTAGACAAGTATTTGACTAAGAGACACCGAAAAGAGCACGCCACGTACTATTAAGTGGCTTTCCCTCTTGGACGATAGTTTGATGTTTATAAATTTCAATAGATTCTCTCATTTTACGAGAGACAGTAAACTTATCGTTTGCTAAAATGGTAGCATCGTTCCATTTAATGCGATGATCATAAGTCCACGCATGGTGAGCTACTGCAGACTTATCCAGTTTACCTTTCTCGCAGTTCGTCTTATGTTCTTTAAGACGTATTGAGAGATTTCTACCGGTTTCTCCAATGTAAACCAAACCACATTCACATGGAATGCGGTACACACCAGGTTTCTGTTGTTCATCGACGCCATCCTTGTGTGTGTAAAGAGCGCGAAACAATTTGTTATTGCTAGAATGGTAAACTTGTATTCCAACTTCTTTTAAAATCCTAACGATTTTATATGAAGCTGGGCCAATATATGGTAAACAGACAGAGGATAGATATTCCGTGTCTTGCCTCTGTCTTTGCTGTTCATTCATAGCATGTTCTATGAATTTCTTAGGATAACCATTCATGTGCAGAACATCCTTCAAATGCTTTAACTCTGAGTCAATGCTATTTGAATCACAAATTGTTTTGGCACGGTTGATTAATGTTTTGCATACTGATCTTTTAATGCTAGGATGGTGAAATGAAAAAGTTTATAGAAAACCAACACACACTGACAGATATCTGAATTATAGTTCATTTCACCATCCTAGCATTAAAAGATCAGTATGCAAAACATTAATCAACCGTGCCAAAACAATTTGTGATTCAAATAGCATTGACTCAGAGTTAAAGCATTTGAAGGATGTTCTGCACATGAATGGTTATCCTAAGAAATTCATAGAACATGCTATGAATGAACAGCAAAGACAGAGGCAAGACACGGAATATCTATCCTCTGTCTGTTTACCATATATTGGCCCAGCTTCATATAAAATCGTTAGGATTTTAAAAGAAGTTGGAATACAAGTTTACCATTCTAGCAATAACAAATTGTTTCGCGCTCTTTACACACACAAGGATGGCGTCGATGAACAACAGAAACCTGGTGTGTACCGCATTCCATGTGAATGTGGTTTGGTTTACATTGGAGAAACCGGTAGAAATCTCTCAATACGTCTTAAAGAACATAAGACGAACTGCGAGAAAGGTAAACTGGATAAGTCTGCAGTAGCTCACCATGCGTGGACTTATGATCATCGCATTAAATGGAACGATGCTACCATTTTAGCAAACGATAAGTTTACTGTCTCTCGTAAAATGAGAGAATCTATTGAAATTTATAAACATCAAACTATCGTCCAAGAGGGAAAGCCACTTAATAGTACGTGGCGTGCTCTTTTCGGTGTCTCTTAGTCAAATACTTGTCTAGGGCGCGCGCATTGATTAGAACTTAATTAAATGAAACGGTTTAATTAATAGCGCGAGCAAACTAATCACGACTAACATGATATTTAAGTGACGCGCAAACGTGTATTCAAGTAATTGCACTGATGAAGGTCCGGGTTAACGGACCGAAAGCTTTGCAGTATTTAATACTTACGTGGTGTACCTACAAGTTATTATAATTGTCTTAAGCTTGCCTGTAAAAAAGAGTGAATTATTCATGTTATTTTATTTTAGTATAATCACAATATAATCAGTCTGTTTGAGCAACTTCGGAATACCAAGTGGTAATCACTTAAAAATGAGGTAAAGTCCGTTCTGCGCATATATTCCGCGCAGCAACACATTCCATCAGTGGAGGAGCAACTTTTGGAATGTTAATGATATGCGATATTAGCGCGTTGTATTACAAACGCACAGTTCGGGAGCACAATTATTTATTTTATGTCGAAAGGCGAAGAGGCTCGAATTGCGAGTGACGAAGATAAGGCTGCTAGATAAAAGCAATATTATGATGAAAGGAATGCTTCAAGAATTTATTTGTTGAATTAGGTCACGAGATGGCGAGGCTATTTTGTCGTCGCTAGAGACGCTACTTTCTCGCTTGTCCTCCAATTACAAATACTGTACATAAAGTTTTAAATAACGGCCGTTTATTTATAAGCTTCGCTTTATATCTTCTTCAGGTCACACTATTAGAAATTTACGGTGTAGTGTGTAGACGATCGAGCGTGGCTGGCTGTCTAGTACTTGGAAAATTACGTCGCTGAGGAGAAGAAATTAAACATTCAACCGGATGTCATTAATGTATATAATCTTGCTGATTAACTTAAAAGTTGGAGATCGAAAAATTCTGTAAAACCGGTCAACGTCTGTTATAATATGACAGACTGATTATTATTATAATAATATTTGTTGCATTATTTTTTTCTCGCCGACTTGTTCCTTCGCACTTTTAATAAAGCCTGCTGAACTAAGTTGGGTCGGTGAAATGGGTCAAGTATATTCACATTCGAGATCTAGGCAATATTTTTAGGCATCACACGTTTTTAAAACATTCATGAATTTCTAATAATGCCATTTTTACAATATTGAAAAATTTAAGTATGGTTTTCAAAGCTTGACATCTTCAAGAGCATGATTATTCATATACTTCAAATATTTCTACTTAATTGACTTTAACATTGAACAGCACAAAGAATAATAAAATTGGGAGGAAAATTGAGTTTAGACGATTATGTTTTCGGCGTGCGACTAGTGCAACCAAATCCTGACATAACTGCACGTTTATATAGCGATAATATACACCTGAAAATTCTTGCCAATGAATAAAAATAACAACGCCATTGTATGATGAGATAAGTGTTCTTGATCAAACATGAGTAAACATTTGAAGCAATAAACACTGCATGAGTATTATAATGCGAATGAAATATTCGTTATTAAAATTTTAATGATTGTTATATACTTATTGCTTATTGGGTTATTGTCACGGTATAAATTAAGCTTGCCTGCCATGAACAGGTAATTTCTTTCATGATATCTTATTTTAGAATAATTACAAAACCTTTAATAGATTGTTCGAGGGACTTCAAGTTATCAATTATCAATCACTTAAGGCACTGACACATGCACGGTGCAATTTTTCCTGCAACCTGCATTGCAATTAGTCTTTAAAATGTTAGTGTAAGAAGCGCCATGGAGTATAATAAAAACAAAAGTTTGGTGGATGCCAATTTACATTTCTTAAAAGTAGAATTGCATTCCAAGTTGCATGAAAAATTGCACCGAGATTTTTTTAAAAAGGAGGCGAGTTGTTTTTGTCAAAGCACATGTCAAAGTGACCCACTAAGAAATCATGCAGTAATTTTACAAAAAAGCTTCTAGTAAACTTATATAAAAATTCTTAAAACATCTGAATAAGCCGATGCAGTAGCGTGCAAATTTGGGCGATATCGAGAAACGAATGTGCAGCATTGTAAATTAATAAACGCCATGTTTACATTTTGAACGCTATATTATAATATACTGTATATTATGAAAACTGTCTGCATAATCAGCACAATAATAGCTCGCTATGGTTCTTAAAACAAAACTAGAGTTATTATAATAACTTGTAGGTACACCACGTAAGTATTAAATACTGCAAAGCTTTCGGTCCGTTAACCCGGACCTTCATCAGTGCAATTACTTGAATACACGTTTGCGCGTCACTTAAATATCATGTTAGTCGTGATTAGTTTGCTCGCGCTATTAATTAAACGGTTTCATTTAATTAAGTTCTAACTAATGCGCGCGCCCTGCTTTCTAGGGCGCGCGCATTAGTTAGAACTTAATTAAATGAAACCGTTTAATTAATAGCGCGAGCAAACTAATCACGACTAACATGATATTTAAGTGACGCGCAAACGTGTATTCAAGTAATTGCACTGATGAAGGTCCGGGTTAACGGACCGAAAGCTTTGCAGTATTTAATACTTACGTGGTGTACCTACAAGTTATTATAATTACTAAAGTCGCCATGCAATCATACAAGAAAATTATTAAAACTAGAGTTATTTCCAAGCAGAAAAATTTTGAGAGATTAGAATTTTGACCAATTTTTAAAATAGCGGTACCCGCCTTGTTATGAGCAGAACCGATGCGCAGATGGCTGACACGAAGGGACATGCATAATCTTTGACATGTAGTGTTTGTTGCCGGACGGGCAGACGACCTCAAAAGTGTTCCGCTCGTTCCAACTTGCATTTCTTTGCAAATACTTGCCGGATTTGAATAAAAAATAAACCCGTATTTTAAAGATAAACTGCCTTAGTTTTAAGATTTTTATTACATTGACACAATTTTCATTATTATGAATTGTCCATACACACATTGCCAATCCAAAGTATCGTTGCGTTATGCGCCCTTTTGAGATCGCATCAAGTCTCCAACCGCTTACACATAAAATTAACCGACCAACATGACCGCCAAACTGTGAGACCAAACTGTGAATGTAATTAACATTGAAGCAAGAAGTCAAGAAACGTCGTGGACCGACATAAGTTAAAGGTTCGTACAAGAAAAAGATTAGATATAAACTAGTCCAATGTTTTGAGTATGAATGTTATGATAGCTTAGCGGCAGTCGACAGTGAAAGATATTCATGTGGAATGACAGCTGTGCAGGTGGAAAAAAATGTAATTGTGAAAAGAATGACAAAGCCCAAGCCCTAGCTCTTAGTGAACTAAAATTGGGCTGTACAGGTGGAGGGTGAAATTTAACTACGGCTTTCAAAGCTTGGCTCACCTTTATATCTATATTTGTCGTGATATTTGCCATGATATTCATATATTCACGTTCTTAATTATTATATGTGAAAGCTCATGCAGAGATTATACGTGACCTCATACGTCTCATCATGAGATTATACGTGATCTATACATCTCATACGTGAAAGCTCATGCAGAGATTACACGTGACTCTCATACGTCTCATCATGAGATTATACGTGATCTATACATCTCATACGTGAAAGCTCATGCAGAGATTATACGTGATCTATACATCTCATACGTGAAAGCTCATGCAGAGATTACACGTGACTTCATACGTCTCATCATGAGATTATACGTGATCTATAAATCTCATACGTGAAAGCTCATGCAGAGATTAAAGGCCGGTTTACACAAGCAAAGTTTCTGTGCGTACAGTGACGTCATCGTGTATGAGCACAGTGTTTGAGCAGAACTTCTGACGTGTACACTGTCCAAGGTCAAAGCACAGTATTTCCTGTTGCACAGAAAACAGGTCAAATTTGGACGCCCGTAAACGGAAAGCGCTTCTTTGTTTTTTTTTATCAGCAGAAATGAATGAAACTTCGGTAGACATTGTAATTTTTTGACTTTCCGCCACTGATACAGCTTGAGTTTCCCACGCAATAGTCTCGCAAACCCACAAGTTGCGGCTTCTTTGAAGTTCAGTGTTCTAAGTTGAACACGCTGCACTTCGTTCAAAGCTCTTCAAAGTCTTCGCTCAAAGTCTTTGAGAGATTTTTGAAATTTAATTACGGCTTTCAAAGCTTGATGTCTTCGAAAGATTTTTGAAAATATGATAATTCTCCGCGAAAAACTAGGATCGCTTCTGGCCTATATGACCTACCAGTTCGCGCGAATAAATTCCCTAAGTGGGTTTTAAGCATTGCTACATATAAACACAAACAACACCGTTAATATCATTGGCGCTGTTTATTTTTGCGCTCGCGTGAGTATGGTTTTTGAGAATTTCTCAATATGATTTATAAATAAAATAAAATAAGATAATATTATTATTTTATTATGATATATTAATATATTTTCACCTTAAATCGATTCCGAAGCCCCATTTACACTATACGCACAATTTTAGGCTTGGTACGGAGGAAATTGGTAAGGATGAAATTTGCCCCATTTTAGCAAAATTGAAATCATAGTATATAAATGGATAAAATTGGTACGTTTGAAATTTGACTATTTGGCAGTCTAAAATTTCATCCGTACCATTTTTTCGGTACCGTACCAAAATTTTGTGCGTATTGTAAAATATTACGCAGCTTGCGGTTTGATCTTTCACAGAACCAAGGATGATAAACAATGCCATGTGAATTGAACTCTGATTCGATTCCGGACTAATTTCAACTTCTCAAATAATAATCAATTTTAGCATGACACAGCTAAAAAATTTTGCCAAAAAATTAATAAACTATATGTAAATGCTCCCGCTAATTGAGCAAACATTTTAAGCACCAAAAATTGAATGATGCATGGGTCTAAAATTTTAATTAAGTTTTTAAAGGTTTTTCCGACGCCAAACGTGTAGTCAAAAGTGGTAAAAAGTTGAAGAAAATATTGAAAAGGCTTATTTAAAATATCATATTGTAGCATAGGCATGATTGTAAAACAATAAGACCAATTTAGTGATCGAATGCGCGTGTACATTATGTCATTATCCATGTTATATTGCAAGATCCTTGGACACATTTTACTTAAGTCCGTTTGCCACTATGCGTTTAATTTATTCGGGCGACGTGGCGAAATCTGAAATCCGGTAATGTGATTGAAAAATTTGCCGCGAAAGACTGGGATCGCTTCCTACTTTTTATCATTCCGCGCGAATAAATTCGCTTTGTGGAAAGTGGGCTTTAAGCATAGCTATATAAACACAGTCGTGGTCATATTATTTTCACTATGAATTGAGGATTTGTCAATAAGATTTATAAACAAAGAAGAAAAACAGCGCGGTTTCAATTAAAAGCACACGTTTCACGACGCCAAGAGTACTTTAAAACAAGTGGAAGACTCTTACATAATAGACTATTGATTTATAAATACGAGACGAAGAGCCATATGTTCAGTTTCAGAATGGCTGTCCTACTAAGAATTTGTGCGTTAGTTTTCATCTCAAGAATACTCCAGCCGGGTGAATGCTCAGTCGCCCAAGCCTTCTTTCGCAAAATTGATGGCAAATATTTAGCGAAACATGTAATCGAAACAATTCACGTTGAAACTGAGTTAGAATGCAGTATGCATTGTGTTGCTCATGGATCATGTGTGTCGGTTAACTACAAAACTTCTGGAATCGCTAAAGGTCGATGTGAGCTTAACAACAAGACCCTTCAAGACAGAATTGACGTTGATGAAAATATGAGCAACCCTGATTTCAAACATCTTTATATAATCAAAAAGGTTAGACCACAACAATTGATTTTCTGAAAGATATAAACGTTTATGAACTCAGCAGTTCTGAAAACTTTATCCATATTCAATGTTTACCCATCAGTTTCAATATCTTAATATGTATAATATTCTAAAAGAGAAATTTAATTATAATTGTTATAAGAGATATAGGATTTGAATGAGCAACACGTAGCATTTTTTCTCATATAGATATCTTCGAGACTAATTCCTACACGCTATACAAATCTTCCTACAGGTATGACAATTTATGGTTCATGCATGAAATATCGAAAATAAGGGCCTGAAAACTGATAAGTTAAAAAAAATGAAAAACGTGACTCCACCGCTTTTACACATTGATGAATTATTGATTGATTGAATTTATTGTATTGATGAAGACCCGGATTAACAAAAACACAAACAGTTAATATAGACCATTTGCATTATAGACCACTTTTTGCAAGATCTATGCAAGACAATCCAAACAAATAACCACAGCTGAAAAGAGCGTAACGAAATTAGTAAAAACGCAAAGTTTGGTTGCGAAATGTCGTAAAATAGCCTTGTAAAGTTTGCAAATTTGTATACTTTGGTTCAACGCACGGAAATTGTTACCATTTGGGGCCCGAATGTGATGACAATTCCCGTGCGTTAAACAAAAGTATACAGATTTGCAAATTTTGCAAGGCTATACTTTCCACATTTTACGACATTTCGCGACCAAACATTGCATTTTTACTAATTTTGATACGCTCTTTTCAGCTGTGGTCTATAGTCAGTAATGTATAATGTAAAAGGCCTATTAGGAAAAAGGATTATTCGTTTACACGTTTCATAGATTTCTTTATTAAATTCTGTACAATTCTGTTTTCCGAGTTTTTTTAAGAATTTCCAAGAAACGCTAAAAGTAAAGATACAGTACAATGTATTTAGTATAATGCCATGTATGCAGAAAAACTCAGACAACAAATTGTTAACGTAAGAGAATTCAGCAACCCGCCACAATTCAGTCTTATTTATGTTGTTTATAGCCTCTGCATTAACTGTTACACGATTCAATTATGCGGTAAGAAAAGATTGTTCATGGACCACGAAGTTTCAATTGCCAGATTAAGGCGGATTTCATCTCAAAATATCGTGCGGTCGATTTTTTGTGTTACTTTCTCGTCGTGCACTTTAGGATGAAATACACAGCCAGCCTGACGATTTAATCATGCTATGCTAATTTTATGTTATTATCATTATTCATTTCTTTAGAAATTCATCGTTTTCACAGTCATTTAACACCAAAATATTAGCATAGGATGACTAAATTGTCAGGCTGGCTATGCAAGTGGAAACACATTAAGCATGTAAATGAGTACTACTTTTCCTTATTGACTGTTTGGTAATGGTTTTGAACTCTTTTTTATACAGTGATCATTATTCTTTATTCGTCTATTAATGTTAGTGAAATTCAATAAGTAAAAGTACAAAACCTAAAATTGCCGTTACCCTGAACCTTGCCCACTGTTTGCAGATAGGAGGAAATGCATTAGAGCACAAGCGACGGACGATTTTGTCAATAATTTTTGGAATGACATTTTTCTCCACCTGATTCTTGTTGTTTTTCAAGCACGTTCAAGAAGCAACGAAAACCTTTGTCTTAATTTACAGGTATGCCGAAAAATGTCAACAAATCTTGCACGATTTTACGAACGAAGCCCCCCGGCTTACAGTGGAATGTACTCCATAAAGCCTCAAGGACTCAACCTCACGGTTCGAGTATTTTGCGACATGACTTCAAAGAATGGTGTTGGTGTGACAGAGATCTGACATGACAGTGAATCAAGAACACTTGTGAAAGGATATGAAGATCCAGGCTCTTACAAACGAACGATCGAATATGACATTTCGATGGAAAAAATTGTTGCCATCATCAACGAGTCCAGGAATTGTGAGCAGTTTATTAAATATGAATGTTACGGTAGCAGCGTTCTTAGGTTCAACGATGCAGGTGAATCTTATGGTTGGTGGGTATCACGTCAAGGTTCAAAGATGAATTACTGGGGGGGAGCGGCAGTCAACAGTGGAAAGTGTTCATGTGGAATGACCACAGCTGTGCAGGTGGAGAAAAGTGCAATTGCAACAAGAATGATCTGGTATGGCGTGAAGACAATGGATACCTGACAGACAAGAACACGCTCCCTGTTACTGAGTTGAGATTTGGTGATACTGGCATATATTCCGGTAAAGAGGAGAGTGGTTAATACATTGGGTAAATTACGTTGCTGGGGATAGGAGATAGAATATCAAATAAACCTGATGTGATTGATATGATATTCTGACTTGATTAATCTAACTTTTATTATCTTCAACTTTTCAAACAAGACACATCATAACAAAACAGTCTTCATTCGATTAATAAATGTAGAACTGCATGCTTATTATAATATAATCAGTATAGACTTCAAAGGCTGATAAAAGCTTTAATTGTGTATGACAATCGTCACAATGCAATGCACGAACATAGAGACAATTTGTCGAAAACAAGATGGTGGTAGTGAGAAAACGCTAGTGATTTTCATCAATTATCTTAATTTAGTAAAAACTGTTGGAGTTAAAATCTTCCGTAGAACTGTTATTAATCTGGGTATTTAAACCTCATCTTGTGGCTGAATGCTTACTTGCTATGTTGGTTCAATTACTCATGGATTATTAATGATAAAATAATGATCCTATCCACACAATCGTTATAGATAAGACAGAGAGTTATAAGGGGTTACACACATGGCAAGGAACTCAAGGTCTCCGCCAAACACGCGTAACTATGCAAATAATAACATACAAATGGCAAGTTGGCTGGGAGATAAACGAATTTTCATATTCGAAAATTCGAACGACTTTTTTGTTTTGATTTTTTTCTGGTTGCGAGTTTTCAGGACTGAGTATCAATAATTTCTTCTTATTGCCTGACGGTTCTCACAGAATAAAATATTTGGCAGCTAAGTCTCTCATCTTCATAGGTTACATATATTTAAGACTGCATGTCAAGTCTTCAAGTATATTTCGTATAATGAAACCGAAGAAAAATAAGGAAAATTAAGAACACAAAATTAGTTATGTGCTTTTATTTTCATGCAAAATATACATCAGATTTATGACTGCCGTTTGTCGCCTATTTTAAAATCATTATTTCTTAAAATGACATTAAAACATTCGCTGTAAATTATATGAAATAGCATATGCGTTATAATGGAAAAATACTTAGAAAATATAAATGAACAGAATTATTATAATTCGTTGAAGAAATGTGTGGGCATGCCAGGATAATTCCTATTTCACACTGTAAATAATCAATCGAGAGTCTCAACCTGTTTACTGAACTTGCATTGTCGGGCACATCCACCAAACACGCACACTCTGATTAATGACAAGAAGCTTAATTAGCAATACGAAAAATAAACAAATAACCCAAAGAACTAATTAAAAGGTATTGTCACTGGCTCAAAATATCGCAAGATAAAAAGTAAAAAAAATATGAAAAAAATGGTACCAGGCAGTATTCGAACATATTCCTCATAAGAACAAAACCCTTGGCCACTTAACACAACAGATCACCTGACCCAGGAGCGAAGTGCGACACCGGGGCAAAGCGAGACACTTTGTCTGTTTTGAATAAACTTTTATTTTTGATAATATATTCAATTCAGGAAGTTTATCCAGCGTATTCTTAGAGATCTTCGCGGCTTTTTAATATGGCGGGGGAGTGTGTGGATGGCTAACAAGCTAACGGTCCTGTTACACGGTGCTATTTTTCTTGCAACTTGCAATGCAATTCTTCCTAATTACCGAATTATTGTCTTAATTACACTCCATGCCGTTTCTTACACTTACTTTTTGGGAACTCTCGAGTCTCGACTAATTTGGGAACTCTCGAGTCTCGACATTGCAACGTGTAAAGCCGGTTTTCCACTAGAGATATTTTTAGCGCGAAGCGACTTTATTCCTTTCTATTTGAGCAATTTATTCCAGATGGTTGCAGTTGAGAGCTCTCAAACAAAGTAAAATGTCGCTTCGCGCGAAAAATATCGCTAGTGGAAAACCGGCTTAACAGGGCTTTAAATCTAGAGAGATAAAATTGCGCATCCTTTTGCAAATGGTGAACACGCGTTCGTGAGGGTAACAAATATATTAATATCCTTGTATGTTTGCATAGTGACAGTCGATAAGTAATTTAGCTTGGTACACCACGTACGTATCTAATACTGGAAAGCTTTTGTTAACCCAAGCCTTCATCAATGCAACAAATTCAATCAATAATAATTCATCAATCAATTGCAACTAGTTAGTAATTAACAACTAGTGCAACCAAATCCTGATATAACTACACGTTTATAGCAATAACACAGCTAAAAATTCTTGCCAAAGTATGAATAAAAATAACCACGCCATTCTGCGATGAGATAAGTGTTCTTGATCAAACGTGAGCAAACATGAACAGACATTTTAAGCCCCAAACAGCAAACATTATAAATCATTACGTTATCACAGGCTTTTCCGATGCCAATTTCGTAGTTAAAAATGGCTAAAAATTATAAAACAATGTCGATGAAAAACAATAAGACGGATTAACGGATTCAATATAATGACTGTAAGCCAGAATCATCCCTATGGCTC
The DNA here is from genome assembly GCF_004324835.1 of Dendronephthya gigantea. NCBI lineage: Eukaryota > Metazoa > Cnidaria > Anthozoa > Malacalcyonacea > Nephtheidae > Dendronephthya > Dendronephthya gigantea. The sequence goes on along the minus strand of NW_021163647.1, from coordinate 6,537 downwards.
ATGCGAAGCAATTTCAAAATTAAATATATGCCTTCTGTAATCAGAGGCAAATACTGCAAATTCATTGGTTAAGAGGAGTTCGATTAATCATTAATCCTATTCGTTCTGTTACCAATATATATTTTATGCCCAGCATAAAAATACAAGTTTCAAAAATTATCAAATGTTTGCTACCCACGGACTAGTTAAGATTATTCCCGTTTCCTCGCTATACAGGATCACCGGCTGAAGGCACAAGATTGAGCCAGTATTATAGTTTATCCTCAAAAACATTGCAGTAGTAAAAAAATATTTATCTTGATCTACAGGGATTTCAAATTTTGTCAACAAATCTTGCACGACTTTACGAACGAAATATCCTTCAGCTGATAGTGGAATGTATTCCATAAAGCCTCAAGGACTCAACCTCACGGTTGAAGTGTTTTGTGACATGACTTCAAAGAATGGTGTTGGTGTGACAGAGATTGGACATAACAGAAAACCAAGAACATTTGTGGACGGATATAATCCTCCAGGTTCTTACAAAAGAAAGATTAAATATGATCTTTCCATGGAGCATATTTTGCTATTATCAACCAGTCAAAGAATTGTGAGCAGTTTATAAAATATGAATGTTTTAATAGCATATTGTTTAGAGATAAGGATATTGGTTGGTGGGTATCACGTCAAGGTTCAAAGATGAATTACTGGGGTGGAGCGGCAGTCGACAGTGGAAAGTGTTCATGTGTAATGACCAACAGCTGTGCAGGTAGAGGAAAATGTAATTGTGACAAGAATGGTCACATATGGCGCGGAGATAGTGGATACCTGACAGACAAGAATACGCTGCCTGTTACTAATTTGAGATTTGGGGATACTGGTGGGAAAAATGAGCAGGGTTATCATACGCTGGGGAACATTCGTTGCTGGGGGTAAAGATGAAACTTGTCATTTGATTTACATAACTTTGATTATTATCATTTGCCATTTTGAACGCAAACCAACCAAGACTTAATATTTGCTAAGCTGAAAAATATTCAACGATAAGAATTAATTCACTATCATTGCACGTGTTTCGTAGTTTAAGAAAATGCATTTAGAAGAAAGCAGAATAACGAAAATGTATGTTTCTATTGCTCTATAGACGGGAAATAGTGGACGACTTGCGCTTTAGACTAACTTTTGATCACAGTAACTAGAAGAAAACAAATCACCCCAGCTAGAAAGATCTTACTCAAATTAGTAAAACTGCCAAGTTTGGTTGCGAGATTTTGTAAAATACGGAAAATATAGCCATGCGAAGTTGGCAAATTTATGCAGAATAAAAACTGAAGAAACTAAACTTGTATATGTAGCTTTATTGATTCTAACTTTTGAGCGGTTCCCCATTCGGCCCCGTTGATCCTGCTTCCAAGTAATTAGTTTTAAAAATCAGCAGCTGCCGGAATCCTAGCATTTCCTCCAATCTGACTGGCTGCATGTAGCAGCTGGCAACAAGTCAAGTCTCAACACGCGCAAGTATACCGATCCATAATTGCAAATTGACTTGGAGATAAAATTGATTATCACAAAAGCTGGGGTTCCTAGTAACATATATATTTTCTACTGCACGAGTATTGTATTATGAGTATTATCGATATATTAGTGACTTAATTCTCCAGGCATATTTTGTCAAACGTCATATTTTATGCACGTCTGGCATGATATTTGCCTAATGAACGTCTGCCATGACATTTTCGTGACATACTTTTAAGAAAATAAAGATAAGATTTTTTATCGACAAAAAAGTAGGTTAAATATTTACCGAGGAAGAGTATAGTATATACAGATGTTTCCTGAAAAGCACTCGATATATATGTGAAGGGGTGCTAACTAGCTAACACCGAGGATAACGTCAAAGTGAAGTCCTTTTCTAGCGCTACAGCAGAGGATATGAACGACTTTCTTTCTCCCGATAAACTAGTTATACTTATCGAAATTTGACGCCACAGAATATTACTGATTAATTATTAATGATTTAATCAATAATTAACCTATTCACACAATCCTTATAGCCTATAGACGAGTTAAGGGGGCATGCATTGCAAGGAACTCAAGATCAATACACGCGTAATTATACAACACGACGAAAATAGAAATAACATACAAAATGCCAAACTGACTGCATGGGTGATAAATGAATTTTCATATTCAAAAATTTGACCCTCTTATAGTTTTTAGGAGTAAATAACAATAATTTATTCTTCTCATTGCCTGACGGTCTCACGAACAGAGTGAAACATTTGGCAACTCAATTTCTTATTTTCACAGATTTCTTATATACGTAGGACTGTATAAGTCTTTAAATATATTTCATTTATATGATTACATGACATTACAACATTCTCTCTATAAATTAAAATGTCATAAGCGTTATACAATTATAACTGTATAAAAATATTTAGGAAATGTTAATGAACGGAATTATGAATTCGCTAAAGAATTGTGTAGGCGTGCATGCGTTGAGGTAAGTCCCATCAAATGTCCAATCGTTGCGTAGATTAAGCTCCAGCTTATCCAATATGAAATTATAAAATTAAGCCAAGAAATAAAAAATTGAGCGTTTTTTTGAAAGTCGCAAAATATAACTTTAGGTTGAAGATATGGGTATGTAGTTGGTCTCACAATGGCTGTCACGGTGAGTATTGGGGCGTTATTTTTCCTTTCAAAAATAATAGAACCAAGCGAATTAATTATCATTTGCCATTTTATATTATAGGGGAGGGGAGGGGAGGGGAGAAATGCTATAAATGCACTCAACTCATGTGAAGTAAGCGATGAAATTAAAAGCGAAGTGAAAGTAAACAATATAATGGCATATTTGGTGCAATAATCTGGAAGTAGTCTTCTTCAGAATTTATTGCTCTAGTTGTTGAAAGGTTTTTTAATGTTTTATACACAATAACAATATTACTGTCGGGATAGTTATAAGCTGCCGCGCTTTACATGCATGGCCATGCAGAAATCGGTGACATAAAATATGCAGATATTGCCATAAATAATTTGCATATTTATTCATATATCCTTCAATAGACCTTTTCCGCTTGCATGCAAATTTCAAGTCAGACGCATGGTGTGAAATGGTTAGGTTTTGTTGGCTATTCCATGATCACAAAATCTGAAATGGGTTACTGCGCATGCAAGCCGAAACGTTCTGTTGCTGCAATATAAATTATATTGCGTAATCTTAAATTCCGCAAGATTCGAGAAAATCGTTTAGTATTTGGTCGTTTCTTGGAAATCAAAGCATAACGAATCCTGGGTAATGTTTTGCTATATAGTAAGGGTTTATATCAACTCAGCAAAAAAAGAAATATGTATATATATATATTTATTATATAAAGTGTAGTGCTTTATAGAGATTTCGAGCACTGATAAAACTGATAATTTCACATGTGAGATTATTTATGATAATTTTACATGTGAAAATTATTGCTTTTCAACCAATCACGTAGCTTGTTGATAGTGGGAAAAATCTGATTAGTATGCAAGCAATCGCAAGAAGTGGAAGCATGTATTTTGACAATTTTGACTATTTTCGAGTTTTGTATTTTTGTTTTTCATCTTCTGTAAACTGGCTGTTCTTTTTGATGTACAATTTCACTTAAAATTTTTAAAGTATGGCATCGAATCGCTTTGTACCTCACAGTGAGGACGACATTCAATGTTTTGTGGACACAGAAGCAAGTACAAATACGAAGAAAAAAACGGCAAGTGATGTTGGGCTCGTTAAACTTTTTCTTGCGAATGAGGGAGAAACTAGACCCATTGAAGAGATTCCTCCGCCAAATTTAGATCGATATTTATCTAAATTCCTTGTATCAGTCCGAAAAAAGTCTGGTGAAGAATATGAACCAACAACTTTGCGAGGTTTCATAGCTTCTGTGGACAGATACCTTAAAAAATTTAGATACAGCGAGTCAGTTATCAATGGTCAAGGTTTTGCGAATACTCGAGATGTTTTGAAGTCAAAACAGAAGCAATTAAAAAGACTTGGTAAAGGGAACAAACCGCAAGAAGCTGCTCCACTTACTGATGACGAGATAACTGCACTGTTTACTTCGAAAGTTATGGGAATTCATTCAGCAGAAGCCCTCGTTAACATTCTCTGGTTCAATAATTGTTTGCACTTTGGTTTGAGAGGAGGCAAGGAACAACGAGATTTGAAATGGGGAGATATTGAATTAAAAACCGACCTAAATGGCAAAGAATACCTCGAATACTCTGAAGAGGCAAACAAAAACTAGACAAGGTGATAATCCTGCAAATCGAAGAGCAGTAAAACCAAAAATGTTTGAAAACAAAGCCGTTGGACCGGAGCGAGATCCGGTTTTTGCCTACAAACTATATCGAAGTAAACGACCAGAACAAACCCTATCACCAAACTCGCCATTTTACTTAAGTGTAAACCATTGTCGTTCCCACGAAACATCACTCGAAGACTGCAAACCCTGGTTTAAAGCACAGCCAATGGGTGTAAACAAACTTAATACTTTGATGAAAAATTGTGCTGCAAAGGCAGAGATTGGGGCTAATAAGCGTATTACCAACCACAGCGCAAGAAAAACCCTTGTCCAAAAACTTCAGGATCATAACGTGCCACCAACACATATTGCTCAAGTGACAGGCCACAAAAATCTTCAATCTATAAACAATTATAGCTGTTTACGTGAAGAGCAACAAGAAGCCATTTCATCGTTGTTGTCTGCAGACACTCCGTCGCCGTCACGAACCTTGTCACAAACGACGAATGACACGTACTCAAGGGCATTAGTCCTTGAGGCAGGGAAGCAAAACAATGAAACAGAAACTTTATCGATGTTCAGAGGTAATTATATTACTGGTGGTACTTTCAACATACACGTTGCAAGCTCTACAGCGTCAAATAGCCAAACTTTAATAGCTGAAAGTCCGAAGAGAAAATATCGTAGACTCTGTCCTTTAGAAAGTAGTGATAGCAGCCAAGAAACCTAAGTATATTTTCAAACTTTCTGAATAATCTGTTGCATAAATAGCATGAATTATAAAATGCCATGTAACCTACTTTTAAGTTTTGCATGCATTGCTATTGAAAGGTTTCTCGTTTTAAATTTGTTTTTTTTCAGTTGAAACACGTTAATATTTATTAAATAAAGCATTTGAAGTTGATGAAAATGGATATATATTGTTTTTGTAAAAACTATACGCTTTATATAATAAACAGAAAAATACATGGATGCTTGGAAATATGGAATTTATTTCTCGTGTTGAGAAAGATATCTCACTCGTTCGCTGCGCTAACTCGTTCGATATCATTCTCTACACTCGAAATAAATTCCATATTTCCGCGCATCCATGTATTATTCTATATATATATATATATATATATATATATATATATATTAATATATAATATATATATATATATATATATATATAATAATATATAATATAATATTATATATATAATATATATATATGTAAGGTGTATTTGTACTTGTGCACAAGTATAACCAACCGGGCAAGCAGAAAATTCTACTTGACCGCGGTGGGAATCGAACCCGCGACCTTCGAATTTCTAGAACGATGCTCTACTGTCTGAACGACACAGTCGTCTTGGGAACGACACAGTCGTCAAAGCCAACTTGGCCTTGTAGCTCAGACGGTAGAGCATCGTTCTAGAAATGCGAAGGTCGCGGGTTCGATTCCCACCGCGGTCAAGTAGAATTTTCTGCTTGCCCGGTTGGTTATACTTGTGCAGAAGAACAAATACACCTTACATATATATCCACAAGTGAACACATGGCTCAATTTAGAGCAAAAGTACATGGACAAAAGTACCAGCGCGAAGTACTTGCACAGCTGTTGGTCATTCCACATGAACATTTTCCACTGTCCACTGCCGCTCCACCCCAATAATTCATCTTTGAACCTTGACGTGATACCCACCATGCATCGGAATCTGTCAACATGCTACAAAAACATTCATATTTTATGAACTGCTTACAATTCTTTGACTGCTTGATAATCGCAACAATCTGCTCTAGGGAAATGTCATATTTAATCTATATATATATATATATATATATATATATATATATATATATATATTATATATATATATATATATATATATATATATATATATGTAAATACGTTAGCCGAGATTTTTTGCAAACATGTTCCAGCGGTAACAAAGTCCTTTATCCTCATTTACAGGAATTTCGAATCACGTCAACAAATCTTGCTCCTTTTACGAAAGAAATATCCTTCAGCTGGTAGTGGAATGTATCCCATAAAACCTCATGTGCTTAACCTTTCAGTTGCAGTTTATTGCAACATGACGTCAAAGAATGGTGTTGGTGTGACAGAGATTGGAAATGACAGCGAATCGAGAACATTTGTTGATGGATATAATCCTCGAGGTTCTTACAGGAGAGAGATTAAATATGACATTTCCCTAGAGCAGATTGTTGCGATTATCAAGCAGTCGAAGAATTGTAAGCAGTTCATAAAATATGAATGTTTTGGTAGCATGTT
>NW_021163646.1:0-30433 GCF_004324835.1 Dendronephthya gigantea | reverse complement strand
GTCCTCGCCACTAGACGCAAGATCTTGTGCTGAATGGCCATGGTTATTTAATCTACTTTATTCTTTTCACGAAGTTCATAATGAAAAAGGTCATGGCACGATTCGAACCATCGATTTAACACTTGGGAGAAAATGGTCTTCGCCACTAGACCGCAAGGTCTTGTGCTGAATGACCTTGGTTATTTAGTCTACTTTATCCTTTCACGAAGTTCATAATAAAAATAGTTTGGCAGGATTCGAAACATCGATTTAACACTTGGGAGAAAATTGTCTTAGCCACTTGACCACAAGTTCTTTGGGTGAAAAGCTATGTTTATTTGATCTACTTTACTGTTTTAACGAAGTTCATAATGAAAAAGGGTTATGGTAGGATTCGAACCATCGATTTACCACTTGGGAGACCATCTCCCTCGCCACTAGACAGCAAGATCTTGTGCTGAACGGTAATGGTCATTTAATTTATTTTATCCTTTTAACGAAGTTCATAATGAAAACGGTTAAAGTAGGATTCGAACCATCGATTTAACACTTGGGAGACCATCGTCTTCGCCTCTAGAGCGCAAGGTCTTGTGCTGGATGACCATGGTTATTTAGTTTACTTTATCCTTTCACGATCGAAGCTCATAATAAAAAATGGTTATGGTAGGATTCGAACCATCGATTTACCACTTCTGAGACCATTGTCCTCGCCACTAGACTGCAAGATCTTTTGCTGGATGGCCATGATTATTTAGTTTACTTTATCCTTTTACGAAGTTCATAATGAAAACGATTCGAACCATCGATTTAACACTTGGGAGACCATCGTCTTCGCCTCTAGACCGCAAGGTCTTGTGCTGGATGACCATGGTTATTTAGTTTACTTTATCCTTTCACGAAGCTCATAATAAAAATTGGTTATGGTAGGATTCGAACCATCGATTTACCACTTTTGAGACCATTGTCCTCGCCACTAGACTGCAAGATCTTTTGCTGGATAGCCATGGTTATTTAGTTTACTTTATCCTTTTACGAAGTTCATAATGAAAACGGTTATGGTACGATTCGAACCATCGATTTAACACTTGGGAGACCATCGTCTTCGCCTCTAGACCGCAAGGTCTTGTGCTGGATGACCATGGTTATTTAGTTTACTTTTACCCTTTCCACGAAGTTCATAATGAAAAACGGTTATGGTAGGATTCGAACCATCGATTTACCACTTGGAGACCATCGCCCTCGCACTAGACAGCAAGATCTTGTGCTGAACGGTTATGGTTATTTAATTTACTTTATCCTTTTAACGAAGTTCATAATGAAAACGGTTTTGGTAGGATTCGAACCATCGATTTAAGACTTGGGAGACCATCATCTTCGCCTCTAGACTGCAAGGTCTTGTGCTGGATGACCATGGTTATTTAGTTTACTTTATCCTTTCACGAAGTTCATAATAAAAAATGGTTTTGGCAGGATCCGAAACATTGATTTAACACTTGCGGGAAAATTTTCTTAGCCACTAGACCACAAGTTCTTCGGGGGAACGGCTATGTTTATTTGATCTACTTTATCGTTTTCACGAAGTTCATAATGAGAAAAGGTTAAAGTAGGGTTCGAACCATCGATTTAACACTTGGGAGACCATTGTTTCCGCCACTAGACCACCAGATCTTGTGCTGGATGACCCTGGTTATTTAGTCTACTTTATCCTTACGAAGTTCATAATAAAAAAATAGTTTTGGCGGGATTCGAAACATCGATTTAACACTTGGGAGAAAATTGTCTTTGCCACAAGACCACAAGTTCTTCGGGTGAACGGCTATGTTTATTTGATCTTTTTTACCGTTCTCACGAAGTTCATAATGAAAAACGGTTATGGTAGGATTCGAACCATCGACTTGCCACTTATGAGACCATTGTCCTCGCCACTAGACGCAAGATCTTGTGCTGGATGGCCATGGTTATTTAGTTTACTTTATCCTTTTACGAAGTTCATAATGAAAACGGTTATGGTACGATTCGAACCATCGATTTAACACTTGAGAGACCATCGTCTTCGCCACTAGACCGCAAGGTTATGTGCTGGATGACCATGGTTATTTAGTCTACTTTATCCTTTCACGAAGTTCATAATAAAAATAGTTTTAGCAGGATTCGAAACATCGATTTACCACTTAAGAGACAGTTGTCTTAACCATTAGACTGCAAGGTCTTGTGCTGAACGGTTATGGTTATTTAATTTATTTATCCTTTTCACGAAGTTCATAATGAAACGGTTATGGTAGGATTCGAGCCATTTATTTAACACTTGGGAGACCATCGTCTTCGCCACTAGACCACAAGGTCTTGTACTTGACGGCCATGGTAATTTAGTTTACTTTACCCTTTTACGAAGTTCATAATAAAAAATGGTTTTGGCAGGATTCGAAACATCGATTTACCACTTAAAAGACAGTTGTATTAGCCATTAGACTGCAAGGTCTTGTGCTGAACGGCGATGGTTATTTAATTTACTGTATTCTTTTCACGAAGTTCATAATGAAAAAGTCATGGCAGGATTCTAACCATCGATTTACTACTTGGGAGACGATTGTCTTCGCCAGTAGGCTGCAAGATCTTTTGCTGAGCGGTTATGGTTATTTAATTTGCTTTATCCTTTTCACGAAGTTCATAATGAAAAAGGTTATAGTAGGATTCGAATCATCGATTTAACACTTAGGAGACAATTGACTTAGCCGCTAGAATGCAAGATCTTGTGCTGAACAGCCATGGTTATTTAATTTACTTCATTCCTTTCACAAAGTTCATAATGAAAAACAGTTATGGTAGGATTCGAACCATCGATTTACCACTTGGGAGACCATCCTCCTCGCCACTCGACTACAAGGTCTTGTGCTGGATAGCCATGGTTATTTAGTTTACTTTCTCCTTTTACGAAGTTCATAATAAAAAAAAGAAAGCTTTTGGCAGGATTCGAAACATCGATTTAACACTAGGGAGACCATTGTCTTCGCCACTAGGCCACAAGGTCTTGTGCTGCACGGTTATGGTTATTTAATTTACTTTATCCTTTTCACGAAGTTCATAATGAAAAACGGTTATGGTAGGATTCGTCCCATCGATTTAATACTTGGGAGACCATCGTCTTCACCACTAGACCGCAAGGTCTTGTGCTGGATGACTATGGTTATTTAGTTTACTTTATCCTTTCACGAAGTTCATAATAAAAAATGGTTTTGGCAGGATGCGAAACATCGATTTAACACTTGGGAGAAAATTTTCTTAGTCACTAGACCACAAGTTCTTCGGGAGAACGGCTATGTTTATTTTATCTACTTTATCGTTTTCAAGAAGTTCATAATTAAAAACTGTTATCGTAGGATTCGAACCATCGATTTAACACTTGGGAGACCATTGTTTTTGCCACTAGACCACAAGGTCTTCTGCTGAACAGTTATGGTTATTTAATTTACCTTATCCTTTTCAGGAAGTTCATAATGAAAACGGTTATGGTAGGATTTGAACCATAGATTTAACACTTGGGAGACCATCGTCTTCGCCACTAGACCACAAGGTCTTGTGCTGGATGGCTATGGTTATTTAGTTTACTTTACCCTTTCACGAAGTTCATAATGAAAAACGGTTATGGTAGGATTCGAACCATCGATTTACCACTTATGAGACCATTGTCCTCGCCACTAAACGCAAGATCTTGTGCTGAATGGCCATGGTTATTTAATCTACTTTATTCTTTTCACGAAGTTCATAATGAAAAAGGTCATGGCACGATTCGAACCATCGATTTAACATTTGGGAGAAAATCGTCTTCGCCACTAGACCACAAGGTCTTGTGCTGGATGACCCTAGTTATTCAGTCTACTTTATCCTTTCACGAAGTTCATAATAAAAATAGTTTTAGCAGGATTCGAAACATCGATTTACTACTTAAGAGACAGTTGTCTTAACCATTAGACTGCAAGGTCTTGTGCTGAACCGTCATGGTTATTTAACTTACTTTATTCTTTTCACGAAGTTCATAATGAAAAAGGTCATGGCAGGAATTTAACCATCGATTTACTATTTGGGAGACGATTGTCTTCGGCACTAGACTGCAAGTTCTTGTGCTGAACGGTTATGGTTATTTAATTTATTTATCCTTTTCACGAAGTTCATAATGAAAACGGTTATGGTAGGATTCGAGCTATTGATTTAACACTTGGGAGACCATCGTCTTCGCCACTAGACCACAAGGTCTTGTACTTGATGGCTATGGTAATTTAGTTTACTTTACCCTTTTACGAAGTTCATAATAAAAAATGGTTTTGGCAGGATTCGAAACATCGATTTACCACTTAAAAGACAGTTGTATTAGCCATTAGACTGCAAGGTCTTCTGCTGAATGGCCATGGTTATTTAGTTTACTTTATTCTTTTCACGAAGTTCATAATGAAGAAGGTCATGTCAGGATTCGAACCATCGATTTACCACTTGGGAGACAATTGTCTTAGCCACTAGAATGCAAGACCTTGTGCTGAACGGCCATGGTTATTTAACTTACTTTATTCTTTTCACGAAGTTCATAATGAAAAACGGTTATCGTAGGATTCGAACCATCGATTTAACACTTGGGAGACCATCGTCTTCGCCACTAGACCACAAGGTCTTGTGCTGGTTGACCCTTGTTATTTAGTCTACTTTATCCTTTCACGAAGTTCATAATAAAAAATAGTTTTGGCAGGATTCGAAACATCGATTTAACACTTGGGAGAAAATTGTCTTAGCCACTTGACCACAAGTTCTTTGGGTGAAAAGCTATGTTTATTTGATCTACTTTACTGTTTTAACGAAGTTCATAATGAAAAAGGGTTATGGTAGGATTCGAACCATCGATTTACCACTTGGGAGACCATCTCCCTCGCCACTAGACAGCAAGATCTTGTGCTGAACGGTAATGGTCATTTAATTTATTTTATCCTTTTAACGAAGTTCATAATGAAAACGGTTAAGGTAGGATTCGAACCATCGATTTAACACTTGGGAGACCATCGTCTTCGCCTCTAGACCGCAAGGTCTTGTGCTGGATGACCATGGTTATTTAGTTTACTTTATCCTTTCACGAAGCTCATAATAAAAAATGGTTATGGTAGGATTCGAACCATCGATTTACCACTTCTGAGACCATTGTCCTCGCCACTACACTGCAAGATCTTTTGCTGGATGGCCATGATTATTTAGTTTACTTTATCCTTTTACAAAGTTCATAATGAAAACGATTCGAACCATCGATTTAACACTTGGGAGACCATCGTCTTCGCCTCTAGACCGCAAGGTCTTGTGCTGGATGACCATGGTTATTTAGTTTACTTTATCCTTTCACGAAGCTCATATAAAAAATTGGTTATGGTAGGATTCGAACCATCGATTTACCACTTCTGAGACCATTGTCCTCGCCACTAGACTGCAAGATCTTTTGCTGGATCGCTATGGTTATTTAGTTTACTTTATCCTTTTACGAAGTTCATAATGAAAACGGTTATGGTACGATTCGAACCATCGATTTAAGACTTGGGAGACCATCATCTTCGCCTCTAGACTGCAAGGTCTTGTGCTGGATGACCATGGTTATTTAGTTTACTTTACCCTTTTACGAAGTTCATAATAAAAAATAGTTTTGGCGGAATTCGAAACATCGATTTAACACTTGGGAGAAAATTGTCTTTGCCACAAGACCACAAGTTCTTCGGGTGAACGGCTATGTTTATTTGATCTATTTTACCGTTCTCACGAAGTTCATAATGAAAAACGGTTATGGTAGGATTCGAACCATCGATTTACTACTTATGAGACCATTGTCCTCGCCACTAGACGCAAGATCTTGTGCTGGATGGCTATAGTTATTTAGTTTACTTTATCCTTTTACGAAGTTTATAATGAAAACGGTTATGGTAGGATTCGAACCATCGATTTAACACTTGGGAGACCATCGTCTTCGCCACTAGACCGCAAGGTCTTGTGCTGGATGACCCTGGTTATTTAGTCTACTTTATCCTTTCACGAAGTTCATAATAAAAAATAGTTTTGGCGGGATTCGAAACATCGATTTAACACTTGGGAGAAAATTGTCTTTGCCACAAGACCACAAGTTCATCGGGTGATCGGCTATGTTTATTTGATCTATTTTACCGTTCTTACGAAGTTCATCATGAAAAACGGTTATGGTAGGATTCGAACCATCGATTTACCACTTATGAGACCATTGTCCTCGCCACTAGACGCAAGATCTTGTGCTGGATGGTCATGGTTATTTAGTTTACTTTATCCCTTTACGAAGTTCATAATGAAAACGGTTATGGTAGGATTCGAACCATCGATTTAAGACTTGGGAGACCATCATCTTCGGCTCTAGACTGCAAGGTCTTGTGCTGGATGACCATGGTTATTTAGTTTTCTTTATCCTTTCACGAAGTTCATAATAAAAAATAATTTTTGGCAGGATCCGAAACATCGATTTAACACTTGGGGGAAAATTTTCTTAGCCACTAGACCACAAGTTCTTCGGGGGAACGGCTATGTTTATTTGATCTACTTTATCGTTTTCACGAAGTTCATAATGAGAAAAGGTTAAGGTATGGTTCGAACCATCGATTTAACACTTGGGAGACCATCGTCTTCGCCTCTAGACCGCAAGGTCTTGTGCTGGATGACTATGGTTATTTAGTTTACTTTATCCTTTCACGAAGCTCATAATAAAAAATGGTTATGGAAGGATTCGAACCATCGATTTACCACTTCTGACACCATTGTCCTCGCTACTAGACTGCAAGATCTTTTGCTGGATTGCCATGGTTATTTAGTTTACTTTATCCTTTTACGAAGTTCATAATGAAAACGGTTATGGTACGATTCGAACCATCGATTTAACACTTGGGAAACCATCGTCTTCGCCTCTAGACCGCAAGGTCTTGTGCTGGATGACCATCGTTATTTAGTTTACTTTACCCTTTCCACGAAGTTCATAATGAAAAACGGTTATGGTAGGATTCGAACCATCGATTTACCACTTGGGAGACCATCGCCCTCGCCACTAGACAGCAAGATCTTGTGCTGAACGGTTATGGTTATTTAATTTACTTTATCCTTTTAACGAAGTTCATAATGAAAACGGTTATGGTAGGATTCGAACCATCGATTTAAGACTTGGGAGACCATCATCTTCGCCTCTAGACTGCAAGGTCTTGTGCTGGATGACCATGGTTATTTAGTTTACTTTATCCTTTCACGAAGTTCATAATAAAAAATGGTTTTGGCAGGATCCGAAACATGGATTTAACACTTGGGGGAAAATTTTCTTAGCCACAAGACCACAAGTTCTTCGGGGGAACGGCTATGTTTATTTGATCTACTTTATCGTTTTCACGAAGTTCATAATGAGAAAAGGTTAAGGTAGGGTTCGAACCATCGATATAACACTTGGGAGACCATTGTTTCCGCCACTAGACCACCAGATCTTGTGCTGGATGACCCTGGTTATTTAGTCTACTTTATCCTTTCACGAAGTTCATAATAAAAAATAGTTTTGGCGGGATTCGAAACATCGATTTAACACTTGGGAGAAAATTGTCTTTGCCACAGACCACAAGTTCTTCGGTGAACGGCTATGTTTATTTGATCTTTTTTACCGTTCTCACGAAGTTCATAATGAAAAACGGTTATGGTAGGATTCGAACCATCGATTTGCCACTTATGAGACCATTGTCCTCGCCACTAGACGCAAGATCTTGTGCGGGATGGCCATGGTTATTTAGTTTACTTTATCCTTTTACGAAGTTCATAATGAAAACGGTTTTGGTACGATTCGACCCATCGATTTAACACTTGGGAGACCATCGTCTTCGCTTCTAGACCGCAAGGTCTTGTGCTGGATGACTATGGTTATTTAGTTTACTTTATCCTTTCACGAAGCTCATAATAAAAAATGGTTATGGAAGGATTCGAACCATCGATTTACCACTTCTGACACCATTGTCCTCGCTACTAGACTGCAAGATCTTTTGCTGGATTGCCATGGTTATTTAGTTTACTTTATCCTTTTACGAAGTTCATAATGAAAACGGTTATGGTACGATTCGAACCATCGATTTAACACTTGGGAAACCATCGTCTTCGCCTCTAGACCGCAAGGTCTTGTGCTGGATGACCATCGTTATTTAGTTTACTTTACCCTTTCCACGAAGTTCATAATGAAAAACGGTTATGGTAGGATTCGAACCATCGATTTAACACTTGGGAGACCATCGCCCTTCGCCACTAGACAGCAAGATCTTGTGCTGAACGGTATGGTTATTTAATTTACTTTATCCTTTTACGAAGTTCATAATGAAAACGGTTATGGTAGGATTCGAACCATCGATTTAAACTTGGGACCATCGTCTTCGCCTCTAGACGCAAGGTCTTGTGCTGGATGACCATGGTTATTTAGTTTACTTTATCCTTTCACGAAGTTCATAATAAAAAATGGTTTTGGCAGGATTCGAAACATGATTTAACACTTGGGAAAATTTCTTGCCACAAGACCACAAGTCTTCGGGAACGGCTAGTTTATTTGATCTACTTTATCCGTTTTCACGAAGTTCATAATGAAAAAGGTTAGGTAGGATTCGAACCATCGATTTAACACTTGGGAGACCATTGTTTCCACTAGACCACCAGGTCTTGTGCTGGATGACCTGTTATTTAGTTACTTTATCCTTTCACGAAGTTCATAATAAAAAATAGTTTGGCGGATTCGAACATCGATTTAACACTTGGGAGAAATTGTCTTGCACAGACCACAAGTTCTTGGGTGAACGGCTATGTTTATTTATCTTTTCCTTTCACGAAGTTCATAATGAAAAACGGTTATGGTAGGATTCGAACCATCGATTTCACTTGAGACCATTGTCTCGCCACTAGACGCAAGTCTTGTGCGGATGGCCATGGTTATTTAGTTTACTTTATCCTTTTACGAAGTTCATAATGAAAAAGGTTTGGTAGGATTCGAACATCGATTTAACACTTGGGAGACCATCGTCTTCGCTCTAGACCGCAAGGTCTTGTGCTGGATGACTATGGTTATTTAGTTTACTTTATCCTTTCACGAAGTTCATAATGAAAAAATGGTTATGGAAGGATTCGAACCATCGATTTACCACTTCTGAGACCATTGTCCTCGCTACTAGACTGCAAGATCTTTGCTGGATGCCATGGTTATTTAGTTTACTTTATCCTTTTACGAAGTTCATAATGAAAACGGTTATGGTACGATTCGAACCATCGATTTAACACTTGGGAACCATCGTCTTCGCCTCTAGACCGCAAGGTCTTGTGCTGGATGACCATGGTTATTTAGTTTACTTTACCCTTTCACGAAGTTCATAATGAAAAACGGTTATGGTAGGATTCGAACCATCGATTTACCACTTGGGAGACCATCGCTCGCCACTAGACAGCAAGATCTTGTGCTGAACGGTTATGGTTATTTAATTTACTTTATCCTTTTAACGAAGTTCATAATGAAAACGGTTATGGTAGGATTCGAACCATCGATTTAAGACTTGGGAGACCATCATCTTCGCCTCTAGACTGCAAGGTCTTGTGCTGGATGACCATGGTTATTTAGTTTACTTTATCCTTTCACGAAGTTCATAATAAAATGGTTTTGGCAGGATTCGAACATCGATTTAACACTTGGGGAAATTTTCTTAGCCACAAGACCACAAGTTCTTCGGGGGAACGGCTATGTTATTTGATCTACTTTATCGTTTTCACGAAGTTCATAATGAAAAAGGTTAAGTAGGGTTCGAACCATCGATTTAACACTTGGGAGACCATTGTTTCGCCACTAGACCACAGATCTTGTGCTGGATGACCCTGGTTATTTAGTCTACTTTATCCTTTCACGAAGTTCATAATAAAAAATAGTTTTGGCGGATTCGAAACATCGATTTAACACTTGGGAGAAAATTGTCTTTGCCACAAGACACAAGTTCTTCGGGTGAACGGCTATGTTTATTTGATCTATTTACCGTTCTCACGAAGTTCATCATGAAAAACGGTTATGGTAGGATTCGAACCATCGATTTGCCACTTATGAGACCATTGTCCTCGCCACTAGACGCAAGATCTTGTGCTGGATGGCCATGGTTATTTAGTTACTTTATCCTTTTACGAAGTTCATAATGAAAACGGTTATGGTACGATTCGAACCATCGATTTAACATTGGGAGACCATCGTCTTCGCCTCTAGACCGCAAGGTCTTGTGCTGGATGACCATGGTTATTTAGTTTACTTTACCTTTCACGAAGTTCATAATGAAAAAGGTTATGGTAGGATTCGAACCATCGATTTACCACTTGGGAGACCATCGTCCTCGCCACTAGACAGCAAGGTCTTGTGCTGAACGGTTATGGTTATTTAATTTACTTTATCCTTTTACGAAGTTCATAATGAAAACGGTTATGTAGGATTCGAAATCGATTTAACACTTGGGAGACCATCGTCTTCGCCACTAGACCGCAAGGTCTTGTGCTGGATGACCGTGGTTATTTAGTCTACTTTATCCTTTCACGAAGTTCATATAAAAAATATTTTGGCGGATTCGAAACATCGATTTAACACTTGGGAGAAAATTGTCTTTGCCACAAGACCACAAGTTCTTCGGTGAACGGCTATGTTATTTGATCTATTTTACCGTTCTTACGAAGTTCATAATGAAAAACGGTTATGGTAGGATTCGAACAATCGATTTAACTCTTGGGAGAAATCGTCTTCGCCACTAGGCCACAAGGTCTTGTGCTGCACGGTTATGGTTATTTAATTTACTTTATCCTTTTCACGAAGTTCATAATGAAAAACGGTTATGGTAGGATTCGTCCATCGATTTAACACTTGGGAGACCATCGTCTTCGCCACTAGACCGTAAGGTCTTGTGCTGGATGACCCTGGTTATTTAGTCTGCTTTATCCTTTCACGAAGTTCATAATAAAAAATAGTTTTGGCAGGATTCAAATCGATTTAACATGCACTTGGAGAAAATTGTCTTAGCCACCAGACCACGAGTTCTTTGCGTGAACGGCTATGTTTATTTGATCTACTTTATCGCTTTCACGAAATTCATAATGAAAAAAGGTTATGGTAGGATTCGAAC
Organism: Dendronephthya gigantea; assembly: GCF_004324835.1. Lineage (NCBI taxonomy): Eukaryota > Metazoa > Cnidaria > Anthozoa > Malacalcyonacea > Nephtheidae > Dendronephthya > Dendronephthya gigantea. The sequence continues at coordinate 19,271 of NW_021163646.1, read as the reverse complement.
CATCGATTTAACAGTTGGGAGACCATCGCCTTCGCCACTAGACCAAAGGTCTTGTGCTGGATGGCTATGGTTTTTTAGTTTACCTTACCCTTGTACGAAGTTCATAAAAAAACGGTTGTGGTAGGATTCGAACCATCGATTTACCACTTCTGAGACCATTGTCCTCGCCACTAGACTGCAAGATCTTGTGCTGGATGGCCATGGTTATTTAGTTTACTTTATCCTTTTACGAAGTTCACAATAAAAAATAGTTTTGGCAGGATTCCAAACATCGATTTAAAACTTTGGAGAAAATTGTCTTGGCCACTAGACCACAAGTTCTTCGGGGAACGGCTATGTTTATTTGATCTACTTTATCGTTTTCACGAAGATCATAATGAAAAAACGGTTATGGTAGGATTCGAACCATCGATTTAACACATGGGAGACCATCGTCTTCGCCACTAGACCAAAAGGTCTTGTGCTGGATGCCCATGGTTATTTAGTTTACTTCATTCTTTTCATGAAGTTCATAATGAAAAATGGTTTTGGCAGGATTCGAAACATCGATTTACTACTTAGGAGACAGTTGTCTTAGCCACTAGTCTGCAAGGTCTTGTGCTGAACGGCCATGGTTATTTAGTTTACTTTATTCTTTTCACGAAGTTCATAATGAAAAAGGTCATGGCAGGATTCGAACCATCGATTTAACACTTGGGAGACAATTGCATTAGCCACTAGACTACAAGATCTTTGGAGAATGGCCATGGTTATTTAATTACTGTATTTCTTTTGACGAAGTTTATAATGAAAATCGGTTATGGTAGGATTCGAACCATCGATTTACCGCATGGGAGACAATTGTCTTCTCCAATCGACTACAAGTACTTGTGCTGAACGGCCATGTTCATTTAATTTACTTTTCCTTTTCACAGATTTATAATGAAACACGGTTATGGTAGGATTCGAGCAATCGATTTGCCACTTGGGAGACCATTTCAGTTTGACAACCTTCAATCCAGCTGTTTTTGTAGCATTCTAGTAAAATTTTGTATGTTCCTTCACAGGCAGCTAGTGATCTAGAATAAAAATAACCAATGATTCAATATTTTGTCCACCACCACCCAAGGTGTGTGTACATAGCTTTTACTAGTAAACAACTCTAATATGTCTTTCCCTGAACAAGTAAAGTTGTCGGGTTTAAATAGAAATAAGCACACTTACAATGATTTCACAACTTCTTCTTCTTCTCGTTCCCGTTTGCTTCTATCCGATTCGTTAAACAAGTTTTTAAAGAAATTCTCTAAAGCTGATAACGTGATGTTATCATTGAATCACCATCTTTTGGTGTATGGAAATGAATATTGTGTTTTCGTACTGCTTAATTCACGACCAATATGTCGGTTGGTCGGCAGCTCTATATATTTTTTATGATATTTATTCATCTAACGAGTTTCGTACATCTCGACCAATTAATATGGCATTTAAGAGTACTAATTGCACGGATTTGGATGGATTGGCTGCGGATGGCATAACCTTGAGTATTTGTGGAGATATTGCTTTTCGATGTCGGGTCAACATACAACGAGTTGGTTTTGAACTAAATACAAAGTCTCATTTGCGATTGCTAAAGAAACGAAACATGGATTTGTTAGTCTAGTCCTGTGTACGAAGCCTTCAAGCAGGATCTAACAATGTGTGTGGATGTTTCGCCTAATCCTGGTCCTCAAACTTTTGATAATAATCAGTCGGATGAGATGTCTGAACATCGAAAGCAGTTACGTTTGATGAACACGTTTCGACCCGCTAATAATCCTGAGGAGCTTAGTTCAATGCTTGGGCAGTTGAATCTACAGAAAGGTTGGTTGTTCCATATGACCTATAGGAATATTTGCTATAATACCTACTTCGCAAACACCACCGCCACACTATACAATCACTATCATCCTGCAAATCATCAGGAAGCTATCCCTGTTAGAATCACGGACCGTGTCCCAAAGCCTGTAAATATATATGGCAGAAATTATATTAAGAGAATCAATCTCATCAATATTCCTTTATCAGGCATTGCCAACACTCCTGGTACAGCTGTTACTCAGCTTTGTTCTTTTGGTCTTCTCAACTGACGGTCTATTCGGAACAAAGCGAATTTAGTCAAAGACTATGTGGTTGAGAATGAATTTGATATATTTGCGATTACAGAAACCTGGCTTCACCCTGACAAATTTGATCATATATCTTTTGGGAATTTCACCCCGAAGGGCTACTCCTTTAACAATATCTCGAGACAACAAGGTAGAGGGGGAGGCATTGGTATACTATACAACAACACTTTAAAAGTCAAGCTGGACTCGGCGAAAATGTTCTCACATATTAAGTCTTTCGAAGTGATGGGTATGCAAATCAATGTGTCATCTCAAATTCTAAATATAATCGTATTATATCGACCTCCATGTAGACGATAAGTCGGAATTAACAACAAAAAAAATTCTCAATCTTGTTGATTCTTTTAATCTGAACAACGTGTACAACAACCAACACACTTTGCTGGTCACACGTTAGACCTTATCTTGTCTCGCCATGAGGAAAATATTGTTCAATCTATTGACGTTCATGATCCATCTATATCTGACCATTACACGGTTACATATGAACTCAATTTTAAAAAACCATTGTTTCAGAGAAGGGTCGTGGAGTCACGTAAAATTAAAGCAATCAATATGGACTCGTTCCTTAATGAAATTAGGCTATCTCCGATTAACACTGGGAACACGGCTGATATAAGTGCGAAAGTCAACCAATACAACTCGGAGCTGCCCAAAATTCTGGATCATCATGCACCACTTATTTCCAGAGAGATAATTATTCGTCCAGCTGCACCTTGGTACACTGAACAAATTAAAAACGAAAAACGTATCAGAAGGAAACTCGAGCGGGTATGGCGTAAGTCAAGACAATCCTGTGATCGTCTAAAATACAGTCAGCAATGTCGCCGTGTCAGTGAGCTATTATAGGAAAGTCGTACTCGTTATTATTCTGAAATTGTTAGAGATAATGGGAGTGACCAAAAGAAATTATTTAAAACCGTTGGAAAGTTACTACATTATACCCCTGATTCTCAATATCCTGTGTGCCAATCTGATGAGAATCTAGCTAACAATTTTATGACTTTCTTTGAGGACAAAATTAATAAAATATATGAAGATCTAACGGAATCCACTTAGCTAAATAAAATGTCGTTGTTTGCAGCTAAATGAAATGTCGTTGTTTGCAGTAATCATCAGTTATTCTCCTGGTTTCTCATCGTTCCCAGTCTCTTCATCCTTACTGCGAAAACTGGTTTGAAAATATTAAAGATTTGGTGGAGAAATACTTCAAGTGTGTGGTCTTCTTTTTTTTATATTTTGTTATGTAAAAATGTAATATTTTGGTATGTTGATTTTTGTTTAAGTTCGTGATGTATTTCTATGTAGCCTCAGTCTTATCCTAATGGGAATTTTTTTTAGATGTGAAGAGAGGACGGCCAACCGAATTAAAGCTCTAAATGTGCTTTGTAACATATTAGGAACGTTATCTCCACTATATGAGGTATAAAATTTTAGTACTTTGAATAAATTTTAGTCCATTTTTCTAGACATTAGCGATATTATGAATCTTTTTCTAGTTTTATAACTCCGTTTTTTTACAGGAAGAAATACTTGAGAATTCAGTGTTGTCACATTTAGACCACATTGTCAAAGATCGGGATATTTCTGTGCGGATCCGAGCTGTCCAGCTTCTGGTCGATGTTATTGAATCCTCTGATTCACCGAAAGTTTGCGATGTTTTGCATATAATCGAGAAGGTACTCAATACAATCATTTTCAGACGGTTTCATTTCTCCACTCCAATTTCCCTCTTCATTCGTGATGAGCTGATACTGTACTTCAATAGAAAACTCTTTCTTATCAGTGAAAGCTTCCTGACCTGAACCTAACTATATATCCGCAAATTGGATCGTTTTACACGGGGGTCGTGAATGCAAACGCATCAGTGAAGTAAAAGGATATATATTTCATTTATCAATTCCAGATTGCCACTGTCCAGTTGATCCTCTCAAACGATACGTTAAGCCGTCATGTAAAGAACATGTAAGGTAATTATAGAGACTGCAAGGTATATGTAGGAACATCTAGAGACATAAAATTACATCTAATCACTGTAATTTGTCTTTGTTGCTGCAGCCTCAGGATGAAACAGCATAGAAAGACATCAAAGAGGCTGTATTAGGATTAGTACGCTTGTTCAAGGTAATGAAGGACATGCAGAGATTGTCCACACATATTCGTTCATTGTGATGAAGTTATTTTCGTGAACAAAAATAAGTGTAATTTAATGCCACACTTGCTTCTCTTTCAGTAATTTCATTCTATTTTTGCAGATGAAATTGTTTCGTAAACCTCAAGAACGAGCCGAACGAATATTCAATATATTAGTGTACCACATAAAAACTCATTATGACAATGGCTATCGGACGTATAGTGCATCGGAAATACGGCTTTCGGTAAGGCAAATTCAATTTATTTCTCGCGATTTTTCTATGATGTCTCACATTGTGTTTTCTTAAAGATTCTTCAATGTTTCCTCAGTCTGCGAGCTGACAACGTCTAGGCCTTGTGCAAGACAAAAGTAGAAAAGTTTAATTCACTTCGTATTTTGTTTGTTCTGAAAGAAAAGTTGGTTAATGACGATAGTGCCACGTATGTCAGGTATTCTGCTTCCAAAATTCCTTTTCTTGTTTGCGTAATACATTTCATTTTTGTTTTAGTTCTGCAGAAGATAAGACAAACGGGATTGTTTCACTGCCTTACAGCGAGGCGATGAATGTTATTCTTGTGTGCTTACAACAGGTAAACTTTTCTATCATAATATATCATCTGGCATTAAGTTTCGATTGAAGTTCAACTTTCTTCATTTTCTAGGAATTGGAATGGGAGGTGTTGGATGTTCTTCTGAGGAACTTTCCAGAGGCACTGCAAGATAAAAACTTGATACTTTCTGGAAAGCAATATTTACGTTCAATATCTACAGTCTTCTCTAAAATGGGAAGGGAAGTGAAGTTGTGTTCTTTCACACCAAAATCATGAACTAAAAATTTTACTTTGCATTCAGGTTTCAAATTACGATTTTCTTCCTGGATTATTTCGTGTTCCTAACGATATGCGCCGACCTCATTTGTACGCTAGAATTTTTCCAGTACGGTTCTTATCAATCAGTTTTTTGCATATATCATAATATCTTACCATAATTATACCAAAACCATACCATACCATAACCATACCATATCATATAATCATGTCATATAATCATATCATATAATCATATCATATAATCATATCATATAATCATATCATACCATAACTAACCATAACTAAATCATACCATACGATAACCATATCTTACCATAATAATATCACACCATACCATACCATAACGAAATCATACCATACGATAACCATATCATACCATAATTATATCACACCATACTAATGATTTAATTGGATATTTTATTGTAACACGTGCAGGTATTAACGGAGCTGTGTACGTACCACATTTTTATTGGTCAAGATGAACAGGTAAGAATCTGCGTGACTTTATTTTCAGCGGTTGTCTGTTCTTGCTTAAACGTTGTTGTATATTTCGTCTAGTGTTGTCTGATGCGTACTTGGTTGCTCATTTCGCGACGTTAAGCGTATCTTGTCTCACCGTATGTATGTTAGAAATGCCTTCAGTTATGGCAAGGTATGGTTACTTAAAATAGTCTGGAATTTGAGACGTTTTTTATTTCCATTAGCACTTTGTAAGAATGAAGTTGATTTAAGTAGTTGCAGCGTTTTAGAAGTTTATTTCTTTGGAGATATTTGAAATCGTGCCTTGATAATGTGCTCAGTGAATTTACAGAAACGTTTTTCAATAAACTCCAGCCTAAACGTAACGTCTCTTGTGATGCGAGATACTCCTTCACAAATATATGATTTTTTAAGTAATAATTACTAAATTTTCTGTCCTTAGACTGCTCCCACAATATCTGGAAAAGTTTACTAAACTTTCGCCAACGTCTCAAGTTGCCATACCACTGCTAGAATTTCTCTCTGGTATGTTTCTTGAAGTTACGTAAATTATGAAATCTGTTACAAAATATCAATGTACCCCTAAAAGAAGCTAGGTTGTGTAAACACACAAATCGTTCGGCGAAAAGTTGGTAACATTCTTTTAATCGTTTAAATCGCATTGTAACAGCTTTGTGCTTTGTACAAAAACTTCACAGCGATCCAGTTGAAACAAGTCTTTGGAATATGTTTGCCTTACACAGAATCATCGAAGTTGGCTCAACGCGATAACATCTGAAACTTTTTATTATTGGTTTTGTCAAAATGATTAAAATATAAACGAACTGATATGTTTCACCTTAGATACTCTCAATACACTGTAGCTCTTGCTGATAATGTCATTCCATCCTGGTTTGTCAACTGTCCGCTATTGTTAAGAAAACAATTCGTGCCATTTATTACGAAAGTAAGTCCACATGTCATTCTATTGCCACGGGGATTGCTTGCTGAATTTTCAATAGATATATTTGCAGAGCGACCAAGTTTTAATATTCTTCTAGTGAAAGCTCTTAGGAACGTATTTGTCATTTCCAGGCTTCTTCAACTGATAGCAAAACTCGTGCAGATGATTCTAGCCAGGTGCCAAACACAAAATTCGATACCAAAGCATCTGACCTTCTTACCCGCGATTTAAAGGCCACTGGTACCGTATGCTCAGTACAGAAATCTTGTGACTCAAACATCTTGTGACGACCAGCGGTGGGAAAGACTGAGATTTATGAAAGTTTAATTCCAAAACAACTCTTTGGTAAGCCCATTTATTTTCTCAGTCAAATTGTGCTCTGAATGTTTTCGCCCACAACTTGTCAACGATGGGTCAAACCTGTTCAATGTTTCGGTTGGGCATTCCGTTGGCGGAATGTCAAATTGATATTGTTGTATTTCAGATGATTTATCGGCCGAACTCATTAAAGAAGGAGCCAGACAACGCCTTGAAACTACAACAGAACTTCTTAGCAAGAGCACAGACAGCGTACATTGATTGTAGATCTTGTCAAAGATCGCCTCGCATCGTGTAGAGAAGATGAGGAAACTAATATTGAAGATACCCGGGATGATGTTGAAATGAAGAAAACCGAACTCAAGGAGTCAGGTTTGTAATGTTAAAACAGATCGGCCATTGTTCGCGCATTTACGAAATGAACAATTATCTGCCTGCATTTTAGACAGCGCAGAACAAAAGATGCTGCTTACAGAACACGGCAGATCTTCACCCTCGTCGATTTTATTACAAGATTCCGGTCAAAAGTTGAATCTTGGTTCGGCATTTGTTCAACGAACTCGATATTTGAGTCGTAGGCCGAGATATGGACCAAGCGCTTTTATGGTAAGAATTTCTCTTCAAACTCGCTTTGCATGAAATTTATTTCGTGCAAGAACATTCACTATCCATCCCTTACATTGCTACTAACATGACTGGCAGGGGAAGCAGAAAAGAAAGAGATCTTTGATTTAGACTAGCTTTTTCATTTTACAATCGTTTCAGATTGATGTCGTACCAGGTTCCAAAGACACTGTTTTACAAGGAAGAAACTGAAGGCAAGCGAAATTACCTTTGCAATATGGAGGAAAATATATTATAATATGACTATATTTACCAATTTTTCTTTCACAGGGAACAGTCAAGGCTTATTAACTCGTGAAGAGTTTCAAAAGGTAGCAATTTTAAGATCACGAATCATCATCGTGCATTAATCTCAACATCTGTTTAATTTTAGCCTGTTCCTGGTAAATCCCTTCTGGATGCAAGTCCTTTGAAAACTTTTTTGAGTTAAGACGAGGATAAACTTAATGAATCCGTAAGTCAAGTAATAATAATGATAAATTGGTCTTACGGATTATTAAATACTGAGCATTATAAACCGGTAAACTCAGAAACCGGTAATCTCAATTTTGCACTTCGATTACGTAATTTAATCCTTGTGGTTGAAGGTGAGGACTTGCAACGTTACTTATTTATTACAGGGTGACGATAGCGTGGGGAATTCAGGGGTCGGTAGACTTAGGGAAAGACACTCGTAATATAATAGATTTTACAAAATATATCCTTAGGTTTTCCTATGAGTTACAATAAAACCTTTACAATTGTTCATTGATGAGCTCAGAATGTTTCGTTATCACGTGGCCTATGCACGACTCTTAATGGTTACTGTTAATCTGTTGTAACCACCTGCTGTACTGGTACGATGATTATCACATTTTGTTTGAGCTTTACATACCCGGGGAAAACACTCAGCCACGTCGAGGTTATTAGCTAATTCCAACAGCTTGTCGTAGTATTCATTGTGGAATAAATCTACAGAGGCACGTAGTTTTGCCATTTCATCCTTTAAAAGATTAATCTGTTTTATTGATTCCGCAATATCGATTTTTTTTTCTTCTTTAATTGGACCGTCAATGACAAAGTATGATCCAGAACATGTTGGTGATAATGAGAGCAGCCATAAATTCAAATTTCTCCACGTTGCGAAAATGAGACTGTGCGTCACTAGCTAATCTAGGAAATGGCCCTTCCTGCGATCCTCCAAACTGCATAAAATTGAGTGTTTCGTAGATAACTTTGAATGCATCCAAACAACCATCGCGGGATCTTATTCGTTCTACCCATCGTGTCGTGGAAGGCTTTGCAAGCTTGTTACGGGTTAAACCAAACTCTTTCATCTTTTTACTTAGATACTGTGAGCGGATAGGGAAACTGATAAAAAAGCTAGCGATATTTTGTGCCTGACTCAACATATTTTTCACTGGAAGAATTGAACACGCTTTGGCAACAATAAGGTTTAAACGATGACTGGAGTAATGAACATGCAACGCCTTCGGGTTTTTCTCTAATATTCTCCCAGAAATACCTTTTACCTGGCTGGACACAGCACTAGCACCGTCATATCCCTGGCCTCGACAATTTTGAAGGGAAGCCCGACATCTTGAAGTGTACTTTGACTAATGAACGGAATCAAATCCAAAGGCGAAACAGTTCGGTATACAAATGAAAATGTTCTTAAATCATGTAAAACTTCAAATTTATTCAAGGTATGTTATATAATTAATAATGCATAATATATTTTCGAAATATTATAAATTTGAACTTAAATCAGTGTCTACCGTCTACTTTTTTGCGTATTATAAAAGTAGCAAGCAAATTCAAATGACCATAAACCCAGCATTATTTTAGAAATTCAAAATTTTGACACGATATAATTTTGTAGTTTTGATAGTTTATAAACCCCAACAGCCAAACAATTTTATGATACTTATCCCTATATTGACCCTATAGAATGTATTAAATTATCCAGAAAGTATAAGCTTGGAGTTATCATTAAAAAGTGCCTTGCACCAGGTGAACTATATTTATTCAAATCTATTTACTAATTATTGTATTTTACTAATTTTGTATTTACTAATTATTGTATTTACTAATTATTGTATTTTACTAACTTTTTATATACTCATGTGTATGTTATAATGATAATAATATAACAATAGAGTTGATGTTCGCGGTCATAAATGTGTTTTTGGCCCGACTTCGAACTCATTTTAGCCCGAGCGTAGCGAGGGGCCATAGGCCCCCATAGGCCTCCATAGGACATCCATAGCTATCCATAGGCCTCCATAGCCCTCCATAGCTGTCCATAGCCATCCATAGGCCAGCCATTTCAATCCATAGCTATCCATACGCCTCCATAGGCCTCCATAGCTATTCATAGCCACAGATAGGCATCCACAGGCCTTCATAGCAATCCATAGGCTTCCATAGGCCTCCATAGGCCTCCATAGCAATCCATAGGCCTCCATAGACATCCATAGCCATATATAGGCCTCCATGGGCAATCCATAGTTATCCATAAGCCTCAATAGCGCTCTATAGCCATCCATTGGTCCCCATAGGCCATCCATAGCCTTCTATTGCCATCCATTGGCCGCCATAGCCGTCCATAGCCATCCATAGGCCTCCATAGCCGTCCATAGTTATCCATAGGCCGCCATAAGCTATCCACAGCCATCCATAGCTATCCATAGGCCCCCATAGGCCTGCATAGCTATTCATAGCCACCGATAGGCCTCCATAGGCCTTCATAGCAATCCATAGGCCCCCATAGCTATCCATAGCCCTCCATAGGCCTCCTAGGGCTCCATAGCTATCCATTGGCCCTCATAGGCCATCCATAGACATCCATAGGACTCTATAATCCTCCATAGCTATCCATAGCCTCAATAGCTATCCATAGGCCTCCATAGGCCATCTATAGCCTTCCATTTCCATCCATAGGCCTCAATAGCTGTCCATAGCTATCCGGATCCATAGGCCTCCATAGGCCATCCATAGCCATCCATAGGCTCCATAGCCCTCCATAGCTATCCATGGGCCCCCATAGGTCATCCATAGCATTCCATAGGCCACAATAGCTATCCAATAACCATCCATAGGTCTCCATACCCGTCCATAGCTATCCATAGGCCTCCATAGGCCATCCATAGCCATCCATAGCAATCCATAGCTATCCATAGGCCTCCATAGGCCTCCATAGCTATCAATAGCCACCGAAAGGCCCCCATAGGTCATCCAAAGCATTCCATAAGCCACAATAGCTATCCATAGCCATCCAAAGGCCTCCACAGGACTCCATAGTTATCCATAGGCCTCCATGCAATCCATAGGCCTCCATAGGCATCCATAGCCATCCATAGGCCTCCATAGGCTATCCATAGCCATTCATAGGCCTCCATAGGCCTCTATAGCCATCCATAGCCATCAATAGGCTTCCCTCAATAGGCCTCCATAACCACCCATAGGCCTCCATAGGCCATCCATAGCCATCCATAGGCCTCCATAGCCCACCATAGATATATATAGGCCTCCATAGGCCATCCATAGTTATCCATAAGCCTCCATAGCCGGCCATAGCCATCTATAGGCCCCCAAAGGTCTTCCATAGGTCTCCATAGCTGTCCATAGTTATCCATAGGCCATATATGTCAATCCATAGCTAGCCATAGGCCTCCATAGGCCTCCATAGCTATCCATAGCAACCGATAGGCCTCCATAGGCCTTCATAGCATCCATAGGCTTCCATAGGCCTCCATAGCTATATATAGGCCTCCATAGGCTATCCATAGTTATCCATAAGCCTCCAAAGCGCTCCATAACCATACATAGGTCCCCATAGGCCATCCATAGCCTTCCATTGCCATCCATTGGCCTCCATAGCCGTCCATAGCTATCCATAGGCCTCTATAGCTATCCAAAGGCCTCCATAGGCCTCCATAGCTATCCATAGCCACCGAAAGACCCCCATAGGTCATCCATAGCATTCCATAAGCCACAATAGCTATCCATAGCCATATAAAGGCCTCCACAGGACTCCATAGTTATCCATAGGCCTCCATAGCAATCCATAGGCCTCCATAGGCATCCATAGCTATCCATAGGCCTCCATTGGCTATCCATAGTTATTCATAGGCCTCCATAGGCCTCTATAGCTATCCATAGCCATCAATAGGCTTCCCTCAATAGGCCTCCATAACCACCCATAGGCTTCCATAGGCCATCCATAGCCATGCATAGGCCTCCATAGCCCACCATAGATATATATAGGCCTCCATAGGCCATCCATAGTCCATAAGCCTCCATAGCCCGCCATAGCCATCTATAGGCCCCCAAAGGTCTTCCATAGGCCTCCATAGCTGTCCATAGCCATCCATAGACCATCCATCTTAGTTTTAATCGGTTGATATTTAACTGATTAAAGTCGCCCAGAATAATCAAACCACAATTAGGATAGCATGATTCCAATGTAGAGAGACAGTTGGATAAATAATCCAGCATTGCTGAGTCGTCAGCACTTGGGGGGTGGTATAAGGTCCCGACGACCAAGCTATTAAATCTTCTCGGCAGTCTGGGCATCAGCATTTTGATCCATAACACCTCAAACAAGTCATTAGTCAAGTTTTCTATTAACTCAAAACCGATCGTATTTTCAATATAAGTACAAACGTCTCCGTGTTGGCCGTTAATTCTGTCTCTGCGGATGAGGTTATATCCTTCGATATTGACTACATTGTCGTGTATATGACTCTGTAGCGAAGTCTCCACTATGCTAATGAATTGGTAGTAACCGATAGGCCTCCATAGGCCTTCATAGCAATCCATAGGCTTCCATAGGCCTCCATAGCTATATATAGGCCTCCATAGGCTATCCATAGTTATCCATAAGCCTCCATAGCGCTCCATAGCAACTAGGTCCATAGGCCTCCATAACCATCCATAGGCCTCCATAATCCATCCATAGCTATCCATAGGCCTCCATAGCCCTCCATAGCCATCCACAGGCCCCCAAATGTCATCCATAGCCCTCCTTAGGCAACCATAGCAATCCATAGCCATCCATAGGCCTCCATAGCCATCGATAGCTATCCATAGGCCTCCATAGGCCTCCATAGGCCATCCATAGCCATCCATAGCTATCCATAGGCCTCCATAGGACTCCATAGCTATCCATAGCTACCGATAGGCCTCCATAGGCCTTCATTGCAATCCATAGGCCTCCATAGCTATCCATAGCCCTCCATAGGCCTCCATAGGCATCCATAGGCCTCCATAGGCCAACCATAATAATCCATAGGCCTCCAGTACGCTCTATAGCCATCCATAGGTCTCAATAGGCCATCCATAGCCTTCCATAGGCCTCCATAGTCAACCACACCTCTCCAGAAACCTCCATAGGCCACCATAGCGCTCCACAGTTATCCATTGGTCCCAATAGCCATCCATAGGACTCCATAACCATCCATAGCTATCCATAGGCCTCCATAGCCCTCCATAGCTATCCATAGGCCTCCAAAGGTCATCCATAGCCTTCCATAGGCTACCATAGGCATCCATAGGCCTCCATAGCCCTCCATAGCTATATATAGGCCTCCATAGGCCATCCATAATTATTCAAAAGACTCCATAGCGCTCCATAGCCATCCATAGCCTTCCATATGCCTCCATAGGCCATCCATAGCCATCCATAGCTATCCATAGGCCTCCAAAGGCCTCCATAGCTATCCATAGCCACCGATGGGCCTCCATAGGCCTTCATAGCAATCCATAGGCTTCCATAGGCCTCCATAGGCCTCCATAGCCATCCATAGGCCTCCATAGGCATCCAGACCTAATCATAGGCCTCCATTGGCCATCCATATCTATCCATAAGCCTCCATAGCGCTCCATAGCCATCCATAGGTCCCCATAGGCCAACCATAGCCTTCTATTGCCATGCATAGGCAGCGATAGCCGTCCATAGCCATCCATAGGCCTCCATAGAAATCCATAGGCCTCCATTGGCCATCCATAGCCATCCATAGCCCTCCATAGCCCTCCATAGCCATCCATAGGCTCCCATAGGTAATCCATAGCCTTCCATAGGCCACTATAGCAATCCATAACCATCCATAGGCCTCCATAACCGTCCATAGCCATCCATAGGCCCCCATAGGCCATCCATAGCCATCCATAGCTATCCATAGGCCTCCATAGGCATATATAGGCCTCCATACGCCATCCATAGTTATTCAAAAGCCTCCATAGCGCTCCATAGCCATCCATAGGTCCCCATAGGCCATCCATAGCCTTCCATATCCATCCATAGGCCTGCATAGCCGTCCATAGCTATCCATAGGGCTCTATAGCAATCCATTGGCCTCCATAGGCCTCCATAGCTATCCATAGCCACCAAAAGGCCTCCATAGGCCCTCATAGCAATCCATAGGCTTCCATAGGCCTCCATAGGCCTCCATAGCTATCCATAGGCCTCCATAGCCATCCATAGCCATCCATAGGCCTCCATAGGCCATCCATAGCCATCCATAGCTATCCATAGGCCTCCATAGGCCTCCATAGCTATCCATAGGCCTCCATAGCCATCCTTAGCCATCCATAGGCCTCCATAGGCCATCCATAGCCATCCATAGCTATCCATAGGCCTCCATAGGCCTCCATAGCTCTTCATAGCAATCCATAGGCTTTTATAGGCCTCCATAGCTATCCATAGCCCTCCATAGGCCTCCATAGGCCTCCATAGCTATCCATAGCCACCGATAGGCCTCCATAGGCCTTCACAGCATTCCATAGGCTTCCATAAGCCTCCATAGCAATCCATAGGCCTCCATAGACATCCATGGCAATATATAGGCCTCCATAGGCCATGCATAGTTATCCATAAGCCTCCATAGCGCTCCATAGCCATCCATAGGTCCCCATAGGCCATCCATAGCCTTCCATTGCCATCCATTGGCCTCCATAGCCGTCCATAGCTATCCATAGGCCTCTATAGCTATCCATAGGCCTCCATAGGCCTACATAGGTATCCATAGCCACCGAAAGGCCTCCATAGGGCTTCATAACAATCCATAGGCTACCATAGGCCTCCATAGGCCTCCATAGCCATCAATAGGCCTCCATAGCTATCCATAGCCATCCATAGGCCTCCATAGGCCATCTATACACTGCATGAAAAGCCGAGTATTCACAGGTGAATATGTTGGAATATGAGTTCGAATATGGTTAGTATTCACACGTATTCACAGATATTCACTGTGAATATCCTCGGAAATTAGGGGTATTCGACGTGAATACCTGTGAATAAAACACACCCCATATTCTCGCCTAGAATATGTTCGAATATTATGTGAATATTTTTTGAGGTAGGATATTCACACTTGGTCATATTATTAAGTGCTGTTGAATAAGTATAGAATAAGCGAGACATTCACTGTAAAAATTTGCCGCTAATTTGTCTATGTGCCAAATATACATTTATAGCCTTGTTTTGATTCCGCAATTGACGATATAGATTACATTATCGAGAATCGAGACTTTATTTAGTGTCTTTGATCGCCAATAAACTTATAAACACATGACCAGGACCTATATTTTCTGAATTGAACTCAATGGCAAATTTTGATCGGATTTTTCCTCCTTTGCAATGCATTGACCTTGCCATACATTGTTAATCCGCTCGAATTCCTTGTATTGAATGTATAAATTTCAACTCCTGTACGTTCCTATGTTATAAGATTAACATTCAAGTCCCATATGTGTATAAAAATAGCATAAAATGAAATGTGGCTCCCTTGTTCTCTAAAGATAGCAATGTAATATGAACAGTTTTGCTTCAAAGGAAATTTCCTTATAGAAATTTCCTTACCGTCACTTTGGTGACATTTTTGGCACTAGGAAATAGCGTCGCGAAAATGCTCATATAAATAATGAAATAAGTATTAAATACTGTAACTCACCACAAACTTCAGTTGGAAATGTTTTAACTATGTTCAGTTTGTTGCACAAAATAAGATGCAGACAGAAAGAAATTTATCGGCGTACATATGTAGTGAAACTATACAGAGGTTCGCAACTATGGAAGATTGTTCTGAATGTTTATACAACAGCCATGCCACAGTCCGATTCCACCATTGAAAACAGCTTCGTCCATATCTTTGTCTATTAAAAGGTCCTGCCATCCTGGGATGCCACGAGCTCAATATGTGATCAAATCAGACAGAACAAACACACACACAGACAGAAGTGTGAGACCAACGCTTTTATGGTTGGCATAAGCACAACTTTTTTGTAATTTATTTATATAAAAATTACCTAATTGGCAAAAGGAAAATTCATAAAATCGCTACCAAATAATTAATTACATGGAATGAATTATATGATTGATTGAGTTGAACAAATCATTTTCTTGTATCCTATTTACTCTGCGTTGAATTTTGTCTTTTAAAAAACCTGGTTGACAATTAGTGCCTGAAATAAATCAGTCTGCCAAGTGTGGTCTGTCAGATTAGGAGTATTGCCATTAATTGTTGCAAAGTGTATTAAAATGCATACATGTGTACTGTTGGTGCTACTATGAACACTAAACACTTACCACAGTGAAACTATGAACTGATATTGCAGAAAACACATGTTGATCATGTCTTCTAAAACAACACTGATACTATCAATAGAGAGTGAAATACTTAGAATGACTTCCGAAAGAAACTAGTCTTGAGCCCAAAGATAGAAAATCTTAATAGCTTAAAAATCCAAGCCCGACTGTGTTTCTTAGTTATATACATGTATATTTAACAATGTTTCACCTAAACTTCTACTTTTTAGTTGATTACACTTTATCATTCTGTATACATATATGGCACTTATAATGTTGGTACTGCCCTAATTATGATAATAAAATTTTACATAAATATAATTACATACATATTCAATAATTCACTCTTTATTTTGTCTGACATACTCCAGGAGCAATGATGTTTCATATATACTACAGCTATAATTTAGGAAGTTAAGTGTTTACCACAGTGTAGCTATGAACTGATTGCCAAAAGACTGAAGTCTTAACAACCAGCTGCCCAAAGATTAAAAATCTTAACAGCTTAGAAGTCCAAGCCAGACTGTGTTTTTTAGGTAAATAAAAATATATATATATATCCACAATTCACTCTTCATTTTGCTTGACATACTCCAAGAGCAATGATGTTTCATATACTACAACATTGCTATAATTTAGGACGTTAAGTGTTTACCACAGTCTAGCTATGAACTGATTGCCAAAAGACAAAAGTCTTAACAACCAGCTGCCCAAAGATTAAAATCTTAACAGCTTAGAAGTCCAAGCCAGACTGTGTTTTTAAGTAAATAATAATAATTACATATATTTAACAATTCACTCATCATTTTGCTTGACAGACTCCAGGAGCAATGATGTTTCATATATACTATAACAACATTGCTATAATTTAGGAAGTTAAGTGTTTACCACAGTGTAACTATGAACTGATTGCCAAAAGACTGAAGTCTTAACAACCAGCTGCCCAAAGATTAAAAATCTTAACCGCTTAGAAGTCCAAGCCAGAATGTGTTTTTTAAGTACATAAAAATAATTACATATATATTCAACAATGCACTCTTTATTTCGCCTGAGATACTCCAGGAGCAATGATGTTTCATATATACTACAACAGCATTGCTGTGATAATAATAAGTGTATACTACGGTGTATCAATCCCAACCAGCTGCCCAACAATTGAAAATCATAACAGCTTAGAAGTTAATGGCAGACTGTATGCAACCAATTTTTGATGACTTAGATAATTTGCAATTAATTACAGAAATAATAGATGTATAAATGTTGTAAAACATCACATGTACATGATCTGTTAAGAACTGTACAAAATCACAAATAATCATATCATGGCATATGTTATGCAAATTAATATTGCAACCTAAAGATCATGTTTGTTCATATTGATATTTTCGTTCATAGATAAGCTTGAAGGACAATAAATGCTTAAACATTCGCACAGACTGTCAACGCATAACCCAATAACTTTTTATCATATGCTTTATAAGGTAATTCGTGAAAGAAATGTAGAGAACTCACCACATGGTCATTAGGCCATAGGGTATAGTCTATAGCCTGGCTATTGCACTCAACTACACAATATTCAGTCACTCACCGAAGAGGTCCCTTTATACGTACAAACGGTATTTGCTTGTTGGGATCAAAATTTGGACAATAAAAAATGAATCCTTGTAATATGGTTAATATTCGTTATAACTTTAAACTGGTGAACAAGTATCATAATGTACCGTGTGCATCTCGCCATGCAAACTCATTTCTGTTTTGCGCATTTTCTTCGTGGGAATCTTAGCATACAATTACTCGCTGGCATGCTCTTTAACCGCGACCAGAGTTTGCAGACTTTACTAAGCCCTTTTCGTTCTTGATTCTCTTCTTGACTGACCCATATTTATTTGTCGCTGAAAAGCTTTCTTACAAGTACGAATGCGCGATCCTCGATCAATGTTTATTAACTTGAAAGCGCGCTTTTTGCGCCAAATTATTTATAAAATTCCACTTCTATTTTTCAGCATTCAAAATAAAGTTTAACAAATGTCAGCTGCAGAAATTATCTTGTGGAAACACGGATTAAGCGAGAAGTGAGATATTCCAAGTGTGAATATTAGTCGGAATACGCGCATATTCACAGCATATTCACACCTGGAATACTTAAGAATACGGTGCCCTATTCACACTAATACTCCACGTCGGAATACGCTTGCAATATGTGTTTTATTCCAACCAGTATTCACATGTGAATACCTTAGAATACGGCGTTTTTCATGCAGTGTTTCTATCCATAAGCCTCCATAGCGCTCCATAGCAATCCATAGGTCCCAATAGCCATCCATAGGCCTCCATAACCATCAATAGGCCTCCATAATCCATCCATAGCTATCCATAGGCCTCCATAGCCCTCCATAGCTATCCATAGGCCCCCAAGGGTCATCTATAGCCTTCCATAGGCCACCATAGCAATCCATAGCCATCCATAGGCCTCCATAGCCGTCCATAGCTATCCATAGGCCTCCATAGGCCCCCATAGCTATTCATAGGCCTCCATAGGCAATCCATACCCATCCATACGCCTTCAAAGCCGTCCATAGCCATCCATAGGCCTCCATAGGCCATCCATAGCCATCCATAGTTATCCATAGGCCTCCATAGGCCTCCATAGCTATCCATAAACACCGACAGGTCTCCATAGCCCTCCATAGCCATCCATAGGCCCCCATAGGTCATCCATGGCCTTCCATAGGCCACAATAGCCATCCATAACCATCCATAGGCCTCGAAAGCCATCCATAGCTATCTATAGGCCCCAATAGGTCATCTATAGCCTTCCATAGGCCACATAAGCCATCCATAGCCATCCATAGGCCTCCATAGGCCATCCATAGCCATCCATAGCTATCCATAGGCCTCCATAGGCCTCCATAGCTATCCATAGCCATCCATAGGCCCCCATAGGTCATCCATGGCCTTCCATAGGCAACCATAGCCATCCATAACCATCCATAGGCCTCGAAAGCCATCCATAGCTATCCATAGGCCCCAATAGGTCATCTATAGCCTTCCATAGGCCACATAAGCCATCCATAGCCATCCATAGGCCTCCATAGGCCATCCATAGCCATCCATAGCTATCCATAGGCCTCCATAGGCCTCCATAGCTATCCATAGCCATCCATAGGCCCCCATAGGTCATCCATGGCCTTCCATAGGCCACCATAGCCATCCATAACCATCCATAGGC
>NW_021163645.1:0-30440 GCF_004324835.1 Dendronephthya gigantea | reverse complement strand
AAGATCACAACATTAAATCACAAAAGTGATATGAATCAACAACATATCAAAGATGTTACTATAATGCTACTTTTAAAATTTTGAATAATGTTTGAATCTTATATTGCAAATCATAGCATATATTTAAAAGTCTTGCGGACTTAAAATTTAAAACATTTCTTTGTTATACTTTACACTTGCTTTTAAAAATGTTCTGAGAGGGATGACGATGGAGGCTACACAGTTTTTATGTAGACAGTTCAACGGCAGCTTTAAAAGCTGTAATAATATTTGACTTCTGGACAGGTTTTAGCATCATGATTGATAACTCAGTTTTCTCTTGGTGTAATATTTCTTATACTTATTAGCGAAGATATAGCCGAAGTGAAAAGATCACAACATACATCACAAAGGTGATATTAATTAACATATCAAAGATTTTACTATATGGTTACTTTGAAAATTTTGAATACTTGAATCTTATTTTTCTAATCATGGCGTATATTGAATAAGTTTTGCAGAGTTGAAATTTACATCATCACTTTGTTATACTTGACACTTGCAGAAATCTTCTGTGAGGGATGACGAAGGAGGCTTCACAATTTTGGGTATATAGTTAAAAGGCCGTTTTAAAAAGAGTAATAACATTTGACTGATTGTCAGGTTTTAGCATCAAAATTGATAACTCATTTCCATTAGTCTAATATTTGTAGTACTTATTAGCGAAGACTAAGACGAAGTGAAAAGATCACAACATTAAATCACAAAAGTGATATCAATCAACAACATATCAAAGAAGTTACTATAATGCTACTTTTAAAATTTTGAATAATGTTTGAATCTTATATTGCAAATCATAGGGTATATTTAAAAGTCTTGCGGAGTTAAAATTTAAAACATTTCTTTGTTATACTTGACACTTGCTTTTAAAAATGTTCTGAAAGGGATGACGATAGAGGCTGCACAGTTTTTATGTAGACAGTTCAACGGCAGCTTTAAAAGCTGTAATAATATTTGACTTCTAGACAGGTTTCAGCATCATGATTGATAACTCATTTTTCTCTTCGTGTAATATTTCTTATACTTATTAGCGAAGATATAGATGAAGTGAAAAGATCACAACATACATCACAAAGGTGATATGAAGCAACATATCAAAGATTTTACTATATAGTTACTTTGAAAATTTTGAATACTTCAATCTTATATTCCTAATCATGGCGTATATTGAATAAGTTTTGCAGAGTTGAAATTTACATCATTACTTTGTTATACTTGACACTTGCAGAAATCTTCTGTGAGGGATGACGAAGGAGGCTTCACAATTTTGGGTATATAGTTAAAAGGCCGTTTTAAAAAGTGTAATAACATTTGACTGATTGACAGGTTTTAGCATCAAAATTGATAACTCATTTCCATTAGTCTAATATTTGCAGTACTTATTAGCGAAGACTAAGACGAAGTGAAAAGATCACAACATTAAATCACAAAAGTGATATGAATCAACAACATATCAAAGAAGTTACTATAATGCTACTTTTAAAATTTTGAATAATGTTTGAATCTTATATTGCAAATCATAGCGTATATTTAAACGTCTTGCAGAGTTAAAATTTAAAAACATTTTTTTGTTAAACTTGACACTTGCTTTTAAAAATGTTCTGAGAGGGATGACGATGGAGGCTGCACAGTTTTTACGTCGACAGTTCAACGGCAGCTTTAAAAGCTGTAATAATATTTGACTTCTGGACAGCTTTTAGCATCATGATTGATAACTCAGTTTTCTCTTGGTGTAATATTTCTTATACTTATTAGCGAAGATATAGTCGAAGTGAAAAGATCACAACATACATCACAAAGGTGATATGAATCAACATATCAAAGATTTTACTATATGGTTACTTTGAAAATTTTGAATAATACTTGAATCTTATACTCCTAATCATGGCGTATATTGAATAAGTTTTGCAGAGTTGAAATTTAATCATTACTTTGTTATACTTGACACTTGCTCAAAATCTTTGGGAGGGATGACGAAGGAGGCTGGACAATTTTGGGTATATAGTTAAAAGGCCGCTTTAAAAAGTGTAATAACATTTGACTCATTGACAGGTTTTAGCATGAAAATTGATAACTCAGTTCCATTAGTGTAATATTTGTAGTACTTATTAGCGAAGACTAAGACGAAGTGAAAAGATCACAACATTATATTGAATAAGTTTTGAAGAGTTGAAATTTACATCAATTACTTTGTGATACTGGACACTTGCTGAAAATCTTCTGGAGGGATGACAAAGGAGGCTGGACAATTTTGGGTGAATAGTTAAAAGGCCGCTTTAAAAAGTGTAATAACGTTTGACTCATTGACAGGTTTTAGCATCAAAATTGATAACTCAGTTCTATTGTCTAATATTTGTAGTCCTTATTAGCGAAGACTGAGACGAAGTGAAAAGATCACAACATTAAATCACAAAAGTGATATGAATCAACAACATATCAAAGATGTTACTATAATGCTACTTTTAAAATTTTGAATAATGTTTGAATCTTATATTGCAAATCATAGCATATATTTAAAAGTCTTGCGGACTTAAAATTTAAAACATTTCTTTGTTATACTTACACTTGCTTTTAAAAATGTTCTGAGAGGGATGACGATGGAGGCTACACAGTTTTTATGTAGACAGTTCAACGGCAGCTTTAAAAGCTGTAATAATATTTGACTTCTGGACAGGTTTTAGCATCATGATTGATAACTCAGTTTTCTCTTCGTGTAATATTTCTTATACTTATTAGCGAAGATATAGCCGAAGTGAAAAGATCACAACATACATCACAAAGGTGATATAATAACATATCAAAGATTTTACTATATGGTTACTTTGAAAATTTTGAATACTTGAATCTTATTTTCTAATCATGGCGTATATTGAATAAGTTTTGCAGAGTTGAAATTTACATCATACTTTGTTATACTTGACACTTGCAGAAATCTTCTGTGAGGGATGACGAAGGAGGCTTCACAATTTTGGGTATATAGTTAAAAGGCCGTTTTAAAAAGAGTAATAACATTTGACTGATTGACAGGTTTTAGCATCAAAATTGATAACTCATTTCCATTAGTCTAATATTTGTAGTACTTATTAGCGAAGACTAAGACGAAGTGAAAAGATCACAACATTAAATCACAAAAGTGATATCAATCAACAACATATCAAAGAAGTTACTATAATGCTACTTTTAAAATTTTGAATAATGTTTGAATCTTATATTGCAAATCATAGGGTTTATATTTAAAAGTCTTGCGGAGTTAAAATTTAAAACATTTCTTTGTTATACTTGACACTTGCTTTTAAAAATGTTCTGAAAGGGATGACGATAGAGGCTGCACAGTTTTTATGTAGACAGTTCAACGGCAGCTTTAAAAGCTGTAATAATATTTGACTTCTAGACAGGTTTCAGCATCATGATTGATAACTCATTTTTCTTGTGTAATATTTCTTATACTTATTAGCGAAGATATAGATGAAGTGAAAAGATCACAACATACATCACAAAGGTGATATGAAGCAACATATCAAAGATTTTACTATATGGTTACTTTGAAAATTTTGAATACTTGAATCTTATATTCCTAATCATGGCGTATATTGAATAAGTTTTGCAGAGTTGAAATTTACATCATTACTTTGTTATACTTGACACTTGCAGAAATCTTCTGTGAGGGATGACGAAGGAGGCTTCACAATTTTGGGTATATAGTTAAAAGGCCGTTTAAAAAGTGTAATAACATTTGACTGATTGACAGGTTTTAGCATCAAAATTGATAACTCATTTCCATTAGTCTAATATTTGTAGTACTTATTAGCGAAGACTAAGACGAAGTGAAAAGATCACAACATTAAATCACAAAAGTGATATGAATCAACAACATATCAAAGAAGTTACTATAATGCTACTTTTAAAATTTTGAATAATGTTTGAATCTTATATTGCAAATCATAGCGTATATTTAAAAGTCTTGCAGAGTTAAAATTTAAAAACATTTTTTTGTTATACTTGACACTTGCTTTTAAAAATGTTCTGAGAGGGATGACGATGGAGGCTGCACAGTTTTTACGTAGACAGTTCAACGGCAGCTTTAAAAGCTGTAATAATATTTGACTTCTGGACAGCTTTTAGCATCATGATTGATAACTCAGTTTTCTCTTGGTGTAATATTTCTTATACTTATTAGCGAAGATATAGTCGAAGTGAAAAGATCACAACATACATCACAAGGTGATATGAATCAACATATCAAAGATTTTACTATATGGTTACTTTGAAAATTTTGAATAATACTTGAATCTTATACTCCTAATCATGGCGTATATTGAATAAGTTTTGCAGAGTTGAAATTTAAATCATTACTTTGTTATACTTGACACTTGCTCAAAATCTTCTGGGAGGGATGACGAAGGAGGCTTCACAATTTTGGGTATATAGTTAAAAGGCCGCTTTAAAAAGTGTAATAACATTTGACTCATTGACAGGTTTTAGCATGAAAATTGATAACTCAGTTCCATTAGTGTAATATTTGTAGTACTTATTAGCGAAGACTAAGACGAAGTGAAAAGATCACAACATTATATTGAATAAGTTTTGAAGAGTTGAAATTTACATCATTACTTTGTGATACTGGACACTTGCTGAAAATCTTCTGGGAGGGATGACAAAGGAGGCTGGACAATTTTGGGTGAATAGTTAAAAGGCCGCTTTAAAAGTGTAATAACATTTGACTCATTGACAGGTTTTAGCATCAAAATTGATAACTCAGTTCTATTAGTCTAATATTTGTAGTCCTTATTAGCGAAGACTGAGACGAAGTGAAAAGATCACAACATTAAATCACAAAAGTGATATGAATCAACAACATATCAAAGATGTTACTATAATGCTACTTTTAAAATTTTGAATAATGTTTGAATCTTATATTGCAAATCATAGCATATATTTAAAAGTCTTGCGGACTTAAAATTTAAAACATTTCTTTGTTATACTTTACACTTGCTTTTAAAAATGTTCTGAGAGGGATGACGATGGAGGCTACACAGTTTTTATGTAGACAGTTCAACGGCAGCTTTAAAAGCTGTAATAATATTTGACTTCTGGACAGGTTTTAGCATCATGATTGATAACTCAGTTTTCTCTTGGTGTAATATTTCTTATACTTATTAGCGAAGATATAGCCGAAGTGAAAAGATCACAACATACATCACAAAGGTGATATTAATTAACATATAAAGATTTTACTATATGGTTACTTTGAAAATTTTGAATACTTCAATCTTATATTCCTAATCATGGCGTATATTGAATAAGTTTTGCAGAGTTGAAATTTACATCATACTTTGTTATACTTGACACTTGCAGAAATCTTCTGTGAGGGATGACGAAGGAGGCTCACAATTTTGGGTATATAGTTAAAAGGCCGTTTTAAAAAGTGTAATAACATTTGACTGATTGACAGGTTTTAGCATCAAAATTGATAACTCATTTCCATTAGTCTAATATTTGTAGTACTTATTAGCGAAGACTAAGACGAAGTGAAAAGATCACAACATTAAATCACAAAAGTGATATGAATCAACAACATATCAAAGAAGTTACTATAATGCTACTTTTAAAATTTTGAATAATGTTTGAATCTTATATTGCAAATCATAGGTATATTTAAAAGTCTTGCGGTTAAAATTTAAAACATTTCTTTGTTATACTTGACACTTGCTTTTAAAAATGTTCTGAAGGGATGACGATAGAGGCTGCACAGTTTTTATGTAGACAGTTCAACGGCAGCTTTAAAAGCTGTAATAATATTTGACTTCTGGACAGGTTTAGCATCATGATTGATAACTCAGTTTTCTCTTGGTGTAATATTTCTTATACTTATTAGCGAAGATATAGATGAAGTGAAAAGATAACAACATACATCACAAAGGTGATATGAATCAACATATCAAAGATTTTACTATATGGTTACTTTGAAAATTTTGAATACTTCAATCTTATATTCCTAATCATGGCGTATATTGAATAAGTTTTGCAGAGTTGAAATTTACATCATTACTTTGTTATACTTGACACTTGCAGAAATCTTCTGTGAGGGATGACGAAGGAGGCTTCACAATTTTGGGTATATAGTTAAAAGGCTGTTTTAAAAAGTGTAATAACATTTGACTGATTGACAGGTTTTAGCATCAAAATTGATAACTCATTTCCATTAGTCTAATATTTGTAGTACTTATTAGCGAAGACTAAGACGAAGTGAAAAGATCACAACATTAAATCACAAAAGTGATATGAATCAACAACATATCAAAGAAGTTACTATAATGCTACTTTTAAAATTTTGAATAATGTTTGAATCTTATATTGCAAATCATAGCGTATATTTAAACGTCTTGCAGAGTTAAAATTTAAAAACATTTTTTTGTTATACTTGACACTTGCTTTTAAAAATGTTCTGAGAGGGATGACGATGGAGGCTGCACAGTTTTTATGTAGACAGTTCAACGGCAGCTTTAAAAGCTGTAATAATATTTGACTTCTGGACAGCTTTTAGCATCATGATTGATAACTCAGTTTTCTCTTGGTGTAATATTTCTTATACTTATTAGCGAAGATATAGTCGAAGTGAAAAGATCACAACATACATCACAAAGGTGATATGAATCAACATATCAAAGATTTTACTATATGGTTACTTTGAAAATTTTGAATAATACTTGAATCTTATACTCCTAATCATGGCGTATATTGAATAAGTTTTGCAGAGTTGAAATTTACATCATTACTTTGTTATACTTGACACTTGCTCAAAATCTTCTGGGAGGGATGACGAAGGAGGCTGGACAATTTTGGGTATATAGTTAAAAGGCCGCTTTAAAAAGTGTAATAACATTTGACTCATTGACAGGTTTTAGCATGAAAATTGATAACTCAGTTCCATTAGTGTAATATTTGTAGTACTTATTAGCGAAGACTAAGACGAAGTGAAAAGATCACAACATTATATTGAAAAGGTTTTGAAGAGTTGAAATTTACATCATTACTTTGTGATACTGGACACTTGCTGAAAATCTTCTGGGAGGGATGACAAAGGAGGCTGGACAATTTTGGGTGAATAGTTAAAAGGCCGCTTTAAAAAGTGTAATAACGTTTGACTCATTGACAGGTTTTAGCATCAAAATTGATAACTCAGTTCTATTGGTCTAATATTTGTAGTCCTTATTAGCGAAGACTGAGACGAAGTGAAAAGATCACAACATTAAATCACAAAAGTGATATGAATCAACAACATATCAAAGATGTTACTATAATGCTACTTTTAAAATTTTGAATAATGTTTGAATCTTATATTGCAAATCATAGCATATATTTAAAAGTCTTGCGGACTTAAAATTTAAAACATTTCTTTGTTATACTTGACACTTGCTTTTAAAAATGTTCTGAGAGGGATGACGATGGAGGCTACACAGTTTTTATGTAGACAGTTCAACGGCAGCTTTAAAAGCTGTAATAATATTTGACTTCTGGACAGGTTTTAGCATCATGATTGATAACTCAGTTTTCTCTTGGTGTAATATTTCTTATACTTATTAGCGAAGATATAGCCGAAGTGAAAAGATCACAACATACATCAATAAGGTGATATTAATTAACATATCAAAGATTTTACTATATGGTTACTTTGAAAATTTTGAATACTTGAATCTTATTTCCTAATCATGGCGTATATTGAATAAGTTTTGCAGAGTTGAAATTTACATCATTACTTTGTTATACTTGACACTTGCTGAAATCTTCTGAGGGATGACGAAGGAGGCACAATTTTGGGTATATAGTTAAAAGGCCGTTTTAAAAAGTGTAATAACATTTGACTGATTGACAGGTTTTAGCATCAAAATTGATAACTCATTTCCATTAGTCTAATATTTGTAGTACTTATTAGCGAAGACTAAGACGAAGTGAAAAGATCACAACATTAAATCACAAAAGTGATATGAATCAACAACATATCAAAGAAGTTACTATAATGCTACTTTTAAAATTTTGAATAATGTTTGAATCTTATATTGCAAATCATAGGTATATTTAAAAGTCTTGCGGAGTTAAAATTTAAAACATTTCTTTGTTATACTTGACACTTGCTTTTAAAAATGTTCTGAAGGGATGACGATGGAGGCTGCACAGTTTTTATGTAGACAGTTCAACGGCAGCTTTAAAAGCTGTAATAATATTTGACTTCTGGGTTTAGCATCATGATTGATAACTCAGTTTTCTCTTGGTGTAATATTTCTTATACTTATTAGCGAAGATATAGCCGAAGTGAAAAGATCACAACATACATCACAAAGGTGATATAATAACATATCAAAGATTTTACTATATGGTTACTTTGAAAATTTTGAATACTTGAATCTTATTTCCTAATCATGGCGTATATTGAATAAGTTTTGCAGAGTTGAAATTTACATCACTTTGTTATACTTGACACTTGCTGAAATCTTCTGTGAGGGATGACGAAGGAGGCTCACAATTTTGGGTATATAGTTAAAAGGCCGTTTTAAAAAGTGTAATAACATTTGACTCATTGACAGGTTTTAGCATCAAAATTGATAACTCATTTCCATTAGTCTAATATTTGTAGTACTTATTAGCGAAGACTAAGACGAAGTGAAAAGATCACAACATTAAATCACAAAAGTGATATGAATCAACAACATATCAAAGAAGTTACTATAATGCTACTTTTAAAATTTTGAATAATGTTTGAATCTTATATTGCAAATCATAGCATATATTTAAAAGTCTTGCGGAGTTAAAATTTAAAACATTTCTTTGTTATACTTGACACTTGCTTTTAAAAATGTTCTGAGAGGGATGACGATGGAGGCTGCACAGTTTTATGTAGACAGTTCAACGGCAGCTTTAAAAGCTGTAATAATATTTGACTTCTAGACAGGTTTAGCATCATGATTGATAACTCTTTTCTCTTCGTGTAATATTTCTATACTTATTAGCGAAGATATAGATGAAGTGAAAAGATCACAACATACATCACAAAGGTGATATGAAGCAACATATCAAATTTTACTATATGGTTACTTTGAAAATTTTGAATTATACTTGAATCTTATATTCCTAATCATGGCGTATATTGAATAAGTTTTGCAGAGTTGAAATTTACATTATTACTTTGTTATACTTGACACTTGCTGAAATCTTCTGGGAGGGATGACGAAGAAGGCTGGACAATTTTGGGTATATAGTTAAAAGGCCGCTTTAAAAAGTGTAATAACATTTGACTCATTGACAGGTTTTAGCATCAAAATTGATAACTCAGTTCCTTTAGTCTAATATTTGTAGTACTTATTAGCGAGACTGAGACGAAGTGAAAAGATCACAACATTAAATCACAAAAGTGATATATGAATCAACAACATATCAAAGATGTTACTATAATGCTACTTTTAAAATTTTGAATAATGTTTGAATCTTATACTGCTAATCATAGCGTATATTTAAAAGTCTTGCGGAGTTAAAATTT
This sequence comes from Dendronephthya gigantea, assembly GCF_004324835.1. Lineage (NCBI taxonomy): Eukaryota > Metazoa > Cnidaria > Anthozoa > Malacalcyonacea > Nephtheidae > Dendronephthya > Dendronephthya gigantea. The sequence goes on along the minus strand of NW_021163645.1, from coordinate 20,869 downwards.
CAAACATTTCTTTGTTATACTTGACACTTGCTAAAAATCATCTGAGAGGGATGACGAAGGAGGCTACACAGTTTTTATGTAGACAACTCAATGGCAGCTTTAAAAGCTGTAATAATATTTGACTTCTGGACAGGTTTTAGCATCATGATTGATAACTCATTTCTCTTGGTGTAATATTTCTTATACTTATTAGCGAAGATATAGCCGAAGTGAAAAAATCACAACATACATCACAAAGGTGATATTAATCAACATATCAAAGATTTTACTATATGGTTACTTTGAAAATTTGAATAATACTTGAATCTTATACTCCTAATCATGGCGTATATTGAATAAGTTTTGCAGAGTTGAAATTTACATTATTACTTTGTTATACTTGACACTTGCAGAAATCTTCTGTGAGGGATGACGAAGGAGGCTGGACAATTTTGGGTATATAGTTAAAAGGCCGCTTTAAAAAGTGTAATAACATTTGACTCATTGTCAGGTTTTAGCATCAAAATTGATAACTCAGTTCCATTAGTGTAATATTTGTAGTACTTATTAGCGAAGACTAAGACGAAGTGAAAAGATCACAACATTATATTGAATAAGTTTTGCAGAGTTGAAATTTACATCATTACTTTGTGATACTGGACACTTGCTGAAAATCTTCTGGGAGGGATGACAAAGGAGGCTGGACAATTTTGGGTGAATAGTTAAAAGGCCGCTTTAAAAAGTGTAATAACATTTGACTCATTGACAGGTTTTAGCATCAAAATTGATAACTCAGTTCTATTAGTCTAATATTTGTAGTCCTTATTAGCGAAGACTGAGACGAAGTGAAAAGATCACAACATTAAATCACAAAAGTGATATGAATCAACAACATATCAAAGATGTTACTATAATGCTACTTTTAAAATTTTGAATAATGTTTCAATCTTATATTGCAAATCATAGCATATATTTAAAAGTCTTGCGGACTTAAAATTTAAAACATTTCTTTGTTATAGTTGACACTTGCTTTTAAAAATGTTCTGAGAGGGATGACGATGGAGGCTACACAGTTTTTATGTAGACAGTTCAACGGCAGCTTTAAAAGCTGTAATAATATTTGACTTCTGGACAGGTTTTAGCATCATGATTGATAACTCAGTTTTCTCTTGGTGTAATATTTCTTATACTTATTAGCGAAGATATAGCCGAAGTGAAAAGATCACAACATACATCACAAAGGTGATATTAATCAACATATCAAAGATTTTACTATATGGTTACTTTGAAAATTTTGAATAATACTTGAATCTTATACTCCTAATCATGGCGTATATTGAATAAGTTTTGCAGAGTTGAAATTTACATCATTACTTTGTTATACTTGACACTTGCTGAAAATCTTCTGGGAGGGATGACGAAGCAGGCTGAACAATTTTGGGTATATAGTTAAAAGGCCGTTTAAAAAGTGTAATAACATTTGACTGATTGACAGGTTTTAGCATCAAAATTGATAACTCATTTCCATTAGTCTAATATTTGTAGTACTTATTAGCGAAGACTAAGACGAAGTGAAAAGATCACAACATTAAATCACAAAAGTGATATGAATCAACAACATATCAAAGAAGTTACTATAATGCTACTTTTAAAATTTTGAATAATGTTTGAATCTTATATTGCAAATCATAGCATATATTTAAAAGTCTTGCGGACTTAAAATTTAAAACATTTCTTTGTTATACTTGACACTTGCTTTTAAAAATGTTCTGAGAGGGATGACGATGGAGGCTACACAGTTTTTATGTAGACAGTTCAACGGCAGCTTTAAAAGCTGTAATAATATTTGACTTCTGGACAGGTTTTAGCATCATGATTGATAACTCAGTTTTCTCTTGGTGTAATATTTCTTATACTTATTAGCGAAGATATAGCCGAAGTGAAAAGATCACAACATACATCATAAAGGTGATATTAATCAACATATCAAAGATTTCACTATATGGTTACTTTGAAAATTTTGAATAATACTTGAATATTATATTCCTAATCATGGCGGATATTGAATAAGTTTTGCAGAGTTGAAATTTACATCATTACTTTGTTATACTTGACACTTGCTGAAAATCTTCTGGGAGGGATGACGAAGAAGGCTGAACAATTTTGGGTATGCAGTTAAAAGGCCACTTTAAAAAGTGTAATAACATTTGACTCATTGACAGGTTTTAGCATCAAAATTGATAACTCAGTTCTATTAGTCTAATATTTGTAGTACTTATTAGCGAAGACTGAGACGAAGTGAAAAGATCACAACATTAAATCACAAAAGTGATATATGAATAAACAACATATCAAAGATGTTACTATAATGCTACTTTTAAAATTTTGAATAATGTTTGAATCTTATACTGCTAATCATAGCGTATATTTAAAAGTCTTGCGGAGTTAAAATTTCAAACTATTCTTTGTTATACTTGACACTTGCTAAAAATCATCTGAGAGGGATGACGAAGGAGGCTACACAGTTTTTATGTAGACAACTCAATGGCAGCTTTAAAAGCTGTAATAATATTTGACTTCTGGACAGGTTTTAGCATCATGATTGATAACTCAGTTTTCTCTTGGTGTAATATTTCTTATACTTATTAGTGAAGATATAGCCGAAGTGAAAAATCACAACATACATCACAAAGGTGATATTAATCAACATATCAAAGATTTTACTATATGGTTACTTTGAAAATTTTGAATAATACTTGAATCTTATACTCCTAATCATGGCGTATATTGAATAAGTTTTGCAGAGTTGAAATTTACATTATTACTTTGTTATACTTGACACTTGCAGAAATCTTCTGTGAGGGATGACGAAGGAGGCTGGACAATTTTGGGTATATAGTTAAAAGGCCGCTTTAAAAAGTGTAATAACATTTGACTCATTGTCAGGTTTTAGCATCAAAATTGATAACTCAGTTCCATTAGTGTAATATTTGTAGTACTTATTAGCGAAGACTAAGACGAAGTGAAAAGATCACAACATTATATTGAATAAGTTTTGCAGAGTTGAAATTTACATCATTACTTTGTGATACTGGACACTTGCTGAAAATCTTCTGGGAGGGATGACAAAGGAGGCTGGACAATTTTGGGTGAATAGTTAAAAGGCCGCTTTAAAAAGTGTAATAACATTTGACTCATTGACAGGTTTTAGCATCAAAATTGATAACTCAGTTCTATTAGTCTAATATTTGTAGTCCTTATTAGCGAAGACTGAGACGAAGTGAAAAGATCACAACATTAAATCACAAAAGTGATATGAATCAACAACATATCAAAGATGTTACTATAATGCTACTTTTAAAATTTTGAATAATGTTTCAATCTTATATTGCAAATCATAGCATATATTTAAAAGTCTTGCGGACTTAAAATTTAAAACATTTCTTTGTTATAGTTGACACTTGCTTTTAAAAATGTTCTGAGAGGGATGACGATGGAGGCTACACAGTTTTTATGTAGACAGTTCAACGGCAGCTTTAAAAGCTGTAATAATATTTGACTTCTGGACAGGTTTTAGCATCATGATTGATAACTCAGTTTTCTCTTGGTGTAATATTTCTTATACTTATTAGCGAAGATATAGCCGAAGTGAAAAGATCACAACATACATCACAAAGGTGATATTAATCAACATATCAAAGATTTTACTATATGGTTACTTTGAAAATTTTGAATAATACTTGAATCTTATACTCCTAATCATGGCGTATATTGAATAAGTTTTGCAGAGTTGAAATTTACATCATTACTTTGTTATACTTGACACTTGCTGAAAATCTTCTGGGAGGGATGACGAAGCAGGCTGAACAATTTTGGGTATATAGTTAAAAGGCCGTTTTAAAAAGTGTAATAACATTTGACTGATTGACAGGTTTTAGCATCAAAATTGATAACTCATTTCCATTAGTCTAATATTTGTAGTACTTATTAGCGAAGACTAAGACGAAGTGAAAAGATCACAACATTAAATCACAAAAGTGATATGAATCAACAACATATCAAAGAAGTTACTATAATGCTACTTTTAAAATTTTGAATAATGTTTGAATCTTATATTGCAAATCATAGCGTATATTTAAAAGTCTTGCGGACTTAAAATTTAAAACATTTCTTTGTTATACTTGACACTTGCTTTTAAAAATGTTCTGAGAGGGATGACCATGGAGGCTACACAGTTTTTATGTAGACAGTTCAACGGCAGCTTTAAAAGCTGTAATAATATTTGACTTCTGGACAGGTTTTAGCATCATGATTGATAACTCAGTTTTCTCTTGGTGTAATATTTCTTATACTTATTAGCGAAGATATAGCCGAAGTGAAAAGATCACAACATACATCATAAAGGTGATATTAATCAACATATCAAAGATTTCACTATATGGTTACTTTGAAAATTTTGAATAATACTTGAATCTTATATTCCTAATCATGGCGTATATTGAATAAGTTTTGCAGAGTTGAAATTTACATCATTACTTTGTTATACTTGACACTTGCTGAAAATCTTCTGGGAGGGATGACGAAGAAGGCTGAACAATTTTGGGTGAATAGTTAAAAGGCCGCTTTAAAAAGTGTAATAACATTTGACTCATTGACAGGTTTTAGCATCAAAATTGATAACTCAGTTCATTGTCTAATATTTGTAGCCCTTATTAGCGAAGACTGAGACGAAGTGAAAAGATCACAACATTAAATCACAAAAGTGATATGAATCAACAACATATCAAAGATGTTACTATAATGCTACTTTTAAAATTTTGAATAATGTTTGAATCTTATATTGCAAATCATAGCATATATTTAAAAGTCTTGCGGACTTAAAATTTAAAACATTTCTTTGTTATACTTGACACTTGCTTTTAAAAATGTTCTGAGAGGGATGACGATGGAGGCTACACAGTTTTTATGTAGACAGTTCAACGGCAGCTTTAAAAGCTGTAATAATATTTGACTTCTGGACAGGTTTTAGCATCATGATTGATAACTCAGTTTTCTCTTGGTGTAATATTTCTTATACTTATTAGCGAAGATATAGCCGAAGTGAAAAGATCACAACATACATCAAGGTGATATTAATTAACATATCAAAGATTTACTATATGGTTACTTTGAAAATTTTGAATACTTGAATCTTATATTCCTAATCATGGCGTATATTGAATAAGTTTTGCAGAGTTGAAATTTACATCATTACTTTGTATACTGGACACTTGCAGAAATCTTCTGTGAGGGATGACAAAGGAGGCTGGACAATTTTGGGTGAATAGTTAAAAGGCCGCTTTAAAAAGTGTAATAACATTTGACTCATTGACAGGTTTTAGCATCAAAATTGATAACTCAGTTCTATTAGTCTAATATTTGTAGTCCTTATTAGCAAAGACTGAGACGAAGTGAAAAGATCAAAACATTGAATCACAAAAGTGATATGAATCAACAACATATCAAAGATGTTACTATAATGCTACTTTTAAAATTTTGAATAATGTTTGAATCTTATATTGCAAATCATAGCATATATTTAAAAGTCTTGCGGACTTAAAATTTAAAACATTTCTTTGTTATACTTGACACTTGCTTTTAAAAATGTTCTGAGAGGGATGACGATGGAGGCTACACAGTTTTTATGTAGACAGTTCAAAGGCAGCTTTAAAAGCTGTAATAATATTTGACTTCTGGACAGCTTTTAGCATCATGATTGATAACTCAGTTTTCTCTTGGTGTAATATTTCTTATACTTATTAGCGAAGATATAGTCGAAGTGAAAAGATCACAACATACATCACAAAGGTGATATGAATCAACATATCAAAGATTTTACTATATGGTTACTTTGAAAATTTTGAATACTTGAATCTTATATTCCTAATCATGTTATATATTGAATAAGTTTTGCAGAGTTGAAATTTACATCATTACTTTGTTATACTGGACACTTGCAGAAATCTTCTGTGAGGGATGACAAAGAAGGCTGGACAATTTTGGGTGAATCGTTAAAAGGCCGCTTTAAAAAGTGTAATAACATTTGACTCATTGACAGGTTTTAGCATCAAAATTGATAACTCAGTTCTATTAGTCTAATATTTGTAGTCCTTATTAGCAAAGACTGAGACGAAGTGAAAAGATCACAACATTAAATCACAAAAGTGATATGAATCAACAACATATCAAAGATGTTACTATAATGCTACTTTTAAAATTTTGAATAATGTTTGAATCTTATATTGAAAATCATAGCATATATTTAAAAGTCTTGCGGACTTAAAATTTAAAACATTTCTTTGTTATACTTGACACTTGCTTTTAAAAATGTTCTGAGAGGGATGACGATGGAGGCTGCACAGTTTTTATGTAGACAGTTCAACGGCAGCTTTAAAAGCTGTAATAATATTTGACTTCTGGACAGCTTTTAGCATCATGATTGATAACTCAGTTTTCTCTTCGTGTAATATTTCTTATACTTATTAGCGAAGATATAGATGAAGTGAAAAGATCACAACATACATCACAAAGGTGATATGAAGCAACATATCAAAGATTTTACTATATGGTTACTTTGAAAATTTTGAATACTTGAATCTTATATTCCTAATCATGGCGTATATTGAATAAGTTTTGCAGAGTTGAAATTTACATCATTACTTTGTTATACTTGACACTTGCAGAAATCTTCTGTGAGGGATGACGAAGGAGGCTCACAATTTTGGGTATATAGTTAAAAGGCCGTTTTAAAAAGTGTAATAACATTTGACTGATTGACAGGTTTTAGCATCAAAATTGATAACTCATTTCCATTAGTCTAATATTTGCAGTACTTATTAGCGAAGACTAAGACGAAGTGAAAAGATCACAACATTAAATCACAAAAGTGATATGAATCAACAACATATCAAAGAAGTTACTATAATGCTACTTTTAAAATTTTGAATAATGTTTGAATCTTATATTGCAAATCATAGCGTATATTTAAAGTCTTGCAGAGTTAAAATTTAAAAACATTTTTTGTTATACTTGACACTTGCTTTTAAAAATGTTCTGAGAGGGATGACGATGGAGGCTGCACAGTTTTTATGTAGACAGTTCAACGGCAGCTTTAAAAGCTGTAATAATATTTGACTTCTGGACAGCTTTTAGCATCATGATTGATAACTCAGTTTTCTCTTGGTGTAATATTTCTTATACTTATTAGCGAAGATATAGTCGAAGTGAAAAGATCACAACATACATCACAAAGGTGATATGAATCAACATATCAAAGATTTTACTATATGGTTACTTTGAAAATTTTGAATAATACTTGAATCTTATACTCCTAATCATGGCGTATATTGAATAAGTTTTGCAGAGTTGAAATTTACATCATTACTTTGTTATACTTGACACTTGCTCAAAATCTTCTGGGAGGGATGACGAAGGAGGCTGGACAATTTTGGGTATATAGTTAAAAGGCCGCTTTAAAAAGTGTAATAACATTTGACTCATTGACAGGTTTTAGCATGAAAATTGATAACTCAGTTCCATTAGTGTAATATTTGTAGTACTTATTAGCGAAGACTAAGACGAAGTGAAAAGATCACAACATTATATTGAAAAGGTTTTGAAGAGTTGAAATTTACATCATTACTTTGTGATACTGGACACTTGCTGAAAATCTTCTGGGAGGGATGACAAAGGAGGCTGGACAATTTTGGGTGAATAGTTAAAAGGCCGCTTTAAAAAGTGTAATAACGTTTGACTCATTGACAGGTTAAGCATCAAAATTGATAACTCAGTTCTATTGGTCTAATATTTGTAGTCCTTATTAGCGAAGACTGAGACGAAGTGAAAAGATCACAACATTAAATCACAAAAGTGATATGAATCAACAACATATCAAAGAGTTACTATAATGCTACTTTTAAAATTTTGAATAATGTTTGAATCTTATATTGCAAATCATAGCATATATTTAAAAGTCTTGCGGACTTAAAATTTAAAACATTTCTTTGTTATACTTTACACTTGCTTTTAAAAATGTTCTGAGAGGGATGACGATGGAGGCTACACAGTTTTTATGTAGACAGTTCAACGGCAGCTTTAAAAGCTGTAATAATAATTTGACTTCTGGACAGGTTTTAGCATCATGATTGATAACTCAGTTTTCTCTTGGTGTAATATTTCTTATACTTATTAGCGAAGATATAGCTGAAGTGAAAAGATCACAACATACATCAATAAGGTGATATTAATTAACATATCAAAGATTTTACTATATGGTTACTTTGAAAATTTTGAATACTTGAATCTTATTTTTCTAATCATGGCGTATATTAAATAAGTTTTGCAGAGTTGAAATTTACATCATCACTTTGTTATACTTGACACTTGCAGAAATCTTTTTGTGAGGGATGACGAAGGAGGTTTCACAATTTTGGGTATATAGTTAAAAGGCCGTTTTAAAAAGAGTAATAACATTTGACTGATTGACAGGTTTTAGCATCAAAATTGATAACTCATTTCCATTAGTCTAATATTTGTAGTACTTATTAGCGAAGACTAAGACGAAGTGAAAAGATCACAACATTAAATCACAAAAGTGATATCAATCAACAACATATCAAAGAAGTTACTATAATGCTACTTTTAAAATTTTGAATAATGTTTGAATCTTATATTGCAAATCATAGGGTATATTTAAAAGTCTTGCGGAGTTAAAATTTAAAACATTTCTTTGTTATACTTGACACTTGCTTTTAAAAATGTTCTGAAAGGGATGACGATAGAGGCTGCACAGTTTTTATGTAGACAGTTCAACGGCAGCTTTAAAAGCTGTAATAATATTTGACTTCTAGACAGGTTTCAGCATCATGATTGATAACTCATTTTTCTCTTGGTGTAATATTTCTTATACTTATTAGCGAAGATATAGCCGAAGTGAAAAGATCACAACATACATCACAAAGGTGATATTAATTAACATATCAAAGATTTTACTATATGGTTACTTTGAAAATTTTGAATACTTGAATCTTATTTTTCTAATCATGGCGTATATTGAATAAGTTTTGCAGAGTTGAAATTTACATCATCACTTTGTTATACTTGACACTTGCAGAAATCTTCTGTGAGGGATGACGAAGGAGGCTTCACAATTTGGGTATATAGTTAAAAGGCCGTTTAAAAGTGTAATACATTTGACTGATTGACAGGTTTTAGCATCAAAATTGATAACTCATTTCCATTAGTCTAATATTTGTAGTACTTATTAGCGAAGACTAAGACGAAGTGAAAAGATCACAACATTAAATCACAAAAGTGATATGAATCAACAACATATCAAAGAAGTTACTATAATGCTACTTTTAAAATTTTGAATAATGTTTGAATCTTATATTGCAAATCATAGCATATATTTAAAAGTCTTGCGGAGTTAAAATTTAAAACATTTCTTTGTTATACTTGACACTTGCTTTTAAAAATGTTCTGAGAGGGATGACGATAGAGGCTGCACAGTTTTTATGTAGACAGTTCAACGGCAGCTTTAAAAGCTGTAATAATATTTGACTTCTAGACAGGTTTCAGCATCATGATTGAAAACTCATTTTTCTCTTCGTGTAATATTTCTCATACTTATTAGCGAAGATATAGATGAAGTGAAAAGATCACAACATACATCACAAAGGTGATATGAAGCAACATATCAAAAATTTTACTATATGGTTACTTTGAAAATTTTGAATAATACTTGAATCTTATATTCCTAATCATGGCGTATATTGAATAAGTTTTGCAGAGTTGAAATTTACATTATTACTTTGTTATACTTGACACTTGCTGAAATCTTCTGGGAGGGATGACGAAGAAGGCTGGACAATTTTGGGTATATAGTTAAAAGGCCGCTTTAAAAAGTGTAATAACATTTGACTCATTGACAGGTTTTAGCATCAAAATTGATAACTCAGTTCCTTTAGTCTAATATTTGTAGTACTTATTAGCGAAGACTGAGACGAAGTGAAAAGATCACAACATTAAATCACAAAAGTGATATATGAATCAACAACATATCAAAGATGTTACTATAATGCTACTTTTAAAATTTTGAATAATGTTGAATCTTATACTGCTAATCATAGCGTATATTTAAAAGTCTTGCGGAGTTAAAATTTCAAACATTTCTTTGTTATACTTGACACTTGCTAAAATCATCTGAGAGGGATGACGAAGGAGGCTACACAGTTTTTATGTAGACAACTCAATGGCAGCTTTAAAAGCTGTAATAATATTTGACTTCTGGACAGGTTTTAGCATCATGATTGATAACTCAGTTTTCTCTTGGTGTAATATTTCTTATACTTATTAGTGAAGATATAGCCGAAGTGAAAAAATCACAACATACATCACAAAGGTGATATAATCAACATATCAAAGATTTTACTATATGGTTACTTTGAAAATTTTGAATAATACTTGAATCTTATACTCCTAATCATGGCGTATATTGAATAAGTTTTGCAGAGTTGAAATTTACATTATTACTTTGTTATACTACACTTGCAGAAATCTTCTGTGAGGGATGACGAAGGAGGCTGGACAATTTTGGGTATATAGTTAAAAGGCCGCTTTAAAAAGTGTAATAACATTTGACTCATTGTCAGGTTTTAGCATCAAAATTGATAACTCAGTTCCATTAGTGTAATATTTGTAGTACTTATTAGCGAAGACTAAGACGAAGTGAAAAGATCACAACATTATATTGAATAAGTTTTGCAGAGTTGAAATTTACATCATTACTTTGTGATACTGGACACACTTGCTGAAAATCTTCTGGGAGGGATGACAAAGGAGGCTGGACAATTTTGGGTGAATAGTTAAAAGGCCGCTTTAAAAAGTGTAATAACATTTGACTCATTGACAGGTTTTAGCATCAAAATTGATAACTCAGTTCTATTAGTCTAATATTTGTAGTCCTTATTAGCGAAGACTGAGACGAAGTGAAAAGATCACAACATTAAATCACAAAAGTGATATGAATCAACAACATATCAAAGATGTTACTATAATGCTACTTTTAAAATTTTGAATAATGTTTCAATCTTATATTGCAAATCATAGCATATATTTAAAAGTCTTGCGGACTTAAAATTTAAAACATTTCTTTGTTATAGTTGACACTTGCTTTTAAAAATGTTCTGAGAGGGATGACGATGGAGGCTACACAGTTTTTATGTGACAGTTCAACGGCAGCTTTAAAAGCTGTAATAATATTTGACTTCTGGACAGGTTTTAGCATCATGATTGATAACTCAGTTTTCTCTTGGTGTAATATTTCTTATACTTATTAGCGAAGATATAGCCGAAGTGAAAAGATCACAACATACATCACAAAGGTGATATTAATCAACATATCAAAGATTTTACTATATGGTTACTTTGAAAATTTTGAATAATACTTGAATCTTATATCCTAATCATGGCGTATATTGAATAAGTTTTGCAGAGTTGAAATTTACATCATTACTTTGTTATACTTGACACTTGCTGAAATCTTCTGGGAGGGATGACGAAGAGGCTGACAATTTTGGGTATATAGTTAAAAGGCCGTTTTAAAAAGTGTAATAACATTTGACTGATTGACAGGTTTTAGCATCAAAATTGATAACTCATTTCCATTAGTCTAATATTTGTAGTACTTATTAGCGAAGACTAAGACGAAGTGAAAAGATCACAACATTAAATCACAAAAGTGATATGAATCAACAACATATCAAAGAAGTTACTATAATGCTACTTTTAAAATTTTGAATAATGTTTGAATCTTATATTGCAAATCATAGCGTATATTTAAAAGTCTTGCGGACTTAAAATTTAAAACATTTCTTTTTTATACTTGACACTTGCTTTTAAAAATGTTCTGAGAGGGATGACGATGGAGGCTACACAGTTTTTATGTAGACAGTTCAACGGCAGCTTTAAAAGCTGTAATAATATTTGACTTCTGGACAGGTTTTAGCATCATGATTGATAACTCAGTTTTCTCTTGGTGTAATATTTCTTATACTTATTAGCGAAGATATAGCCGAAGTGAAAAGATCACAACATACATCACAAAGGTGATATTAATCAACATATCAAAGATTTTACTATATGGTTACTTTGAAAATTTTGAATAATACTTGAATCTTATACTCCTAATCATGGCGTATATTGAATAAGTTTTGCAGAGTTGAAATTTACATCATTACTTTGTTATACTTGACACTTGCTGAAATCTTCTGGAGGGATGACGAAGGAGGCTGGACAATTTTGGGTATATAGTTAAAAGGCCGTTTTAAAAAGTGTAATAACATTTGACTGATTGACAGGTTTTAGCATCAAAATTGATAACTCATTTCCATTAGTCTAATATTTGTAGTACTTATTAGCGAAGACTAAGACGAAGTGAAAAGATCACAACATTAAATCACAAAAGTGATATGAATCAACAACATATCAAAGAAGTTACTATAATGCTACTTTTAAAATTTTGAATAATGTTTGAATCTTATATTGCAAATCATAGCGTATATTTAAAAGTCTTGCGGACTTAAAATTTAAAACATTTCTTTGTTATACTTGACACTTGCTTTTAAAAAAGTTCTCAGAGGGATGACGATGGAGGCTACACAGTTTTTATGTAGACAGTTCAACGGCAGCTTTAAAAGCTGTAATAATATTTGACTTCTGGACAGGTTTTAGCATCATGATTGATAACTCAGTTTTCTCTTGGTGTAATATTTCTTATACTTATTAGCGAAGATATAGCCGAAGTGAAAAGATCACAACATACATCACAAAGGTGATATGAATCAACATATCAAAGATTTTACTATATGGTTACTTTGAAAATTTTGAATAATACTTGAATCTTATATTCCTAATCATGGCGTATATTGAATAAGTTTTGCAGAGTTGAAATTTACATCATTACTTTGTTATACTTGACACTTGCTGAAAATCTTCTGGGAGGGATGACGAAGAAGGCTGAACAATTTTGGGTATATAGTTAAAAGGCCACTTTAAAAAGTGTAATAACATTTGACTCATTGACAGGTTTTAGCATCAAAATTGATAACTCAGTTCTATTAGTCTAATATTTGTAGTACTTATTAGCGAAGACTGAGACGAAGTAAAAAGATCACAACATTAAATCACAAAAGTGATATGAATCAACAACATATCAAAGATGTTACTATAATGCTACTTTTAAAATTTTGAATAATGTTTGAATCTTATATTGCAAATCATAGCATATATTTAAAAGTCTTGCGGAGTTAAAATTTAAAACATTTCTTTGTTATACTTGACACTTGCTTTTAAAAATGTTCTGAGAGGGATGACGATAGGACTGCACAGTTTTTATGTAGACAGTTCAACGGCAGCTTTAAAAGCTGTAATAATATTTGACTTCTAGACAGGTTTAGCATCATGATTGATAACTCAGTTTTCTCTTGGTGTAATATTTCTTATACTTATTAGCGAAGATATAGCCGAAGTGAAAAGATCACAACATACATCACAAAGGTGATATGAAGCAACATATCAAAATTTTACTATATGGTTACTTTTAAAATTTTGAATAATGTTTGAATCTTATATTGCAAATCATGGCGTATATTGAATAAGTTTTGCAGAGTTGAAATTTACATCATTACTTTGTTATACTTGACACTTGCTGAAATCTTCTGGGAGGGATGACGAAGAAGGCTGGACAATTTTGGGTATATAGTTAAAAGGCCGCTTTAAAAAGTGTAATAACATTTGACTCATTGACAGGTTTTAGCATCAAAATTGATAACTCAGTTCCTTAGTCTAATATTTGTAGTACTTATTAGCGAAGACTGAGACGAAGTGAAAAGATCACAACATTAAATCACAAAAGTGATATGAAATCAACAACATATCAAAGATGTTACTATAATGCTACTTTTAAAATTTTGAATAATGTTTGAATCTTATATTGCTAATCATAGCGTATATTTAAAAGTCTTGCGGAGTTAAAATTTCAAACATTTCTTTGTTATACTTGACACTTGCTAAAAATCATCTGAGAGGGATGACGAAGGAGGCTACACAGTTTTTATGTAGACAGTCAAGGCAGCTTTAAAAAGCGTAATAATATTTGACTTCTGGACAGGTTTTAGCATCATGATTGATAACTCAGTTTTCTCTTGGTGTAATATTTCTTATACTTATTAGCGAAGATATAGCCGAAGTGAAAAAATCACAACATACATCACAAAGGTGATATTAATCAACATATCAAAGATTTTACTATATGGTTACTTTGAAAATTTTGAATAATACTTGAATCTTATACTCCTAATCATGGCGTATATTGAATAAGTTTTGCAGAGTTGAAATTTACATTATTACTTTGTTATACTTGACACTTGCAGAAATCTTCTGTGAGGGATGACGAAGGAGGCTGGACAATTTTGGGTATATAGTTAAAAGGCCGCTTTAAAAAGTGTAATAACATTTGACTCATTGTCAGGTTTTAGCATCAAATTGATAACTCAGTTCCATTAGTGTAATATTTGTAGTACTTATTAGCGAAGACTAAGACGAAGTGAAAAGATCACAACATTATATTGAATAAGTTTTGCAGAGTTGAAATTTACATCATTACTTTGTGATACTGGACACTTGCTGAAAATCTTCTGGGAGGGATGACAAAGGAGGCTGGACAATTTTGGGTGAATAGTTAAAAGGCCGCTTTAAAAAGTGTAATAACATTTGACTCATTGACAGGTTTTAGCATCAAAATTGATAACTCAGTTCTATTAGTCTAATATTTGTAGTCCTTATTAGCGAAGACTGAGACGAAGTGAAAAGATCACAACATTAAATCACAAAAGTGATATGAATCAACAACATATCAAAGATGTTACTATAATGCTACTTTTAAAATTTTGAATAATGTTTCAATCTTATATTGCAAATCATAGCATATATTTAAAAGTCTTGCGGACTTAAAATTTAAAACATTTCTTTGTTATAGTTGACACTTGCTTTTAAAAATGTTCTGAGAGGGATGACGATGGAGGCTACACAGTTTTTATGTAGACAGTTCAACGGCAGCTTTAAAAGCTGTAATAATATTTGACTTCTGGACAGGTTTTAGCATCATGATTGATAACTCAGTTTTCTCTTGGTGTAATATTTCTTATACTTATTAGCGAAGATATAGCCGAAGTGAAAAGATCACAACATACATCACAAAGGTGATATTAATCAACATATCAAAGATTTTACTATATGGTTACTTTGAAAATTTTGAATAATACTTGAATCTTATACTCCTAATCATGGCGTATATTGAATAAGTTTTGCAGAGTTGAAATTTACATCATTACTTTGTTATACTTGACACTTGCTGAAAATCTTCTGGGAGGGATGACGAAGCAGGCTGAACAATTTTGGGTATATAGTTAAAAGGCCGTTTTAAAAAGTGTAATAACATTTGACTGATTGACAGGTTTTAGCATCAAAATTGATAACTCATTTCCATTAGTCTAATATTTGTAGTACTTATTAGCGAAGACTAAGACGAAGTGAAAAGATCACAACATTAAATCACAAAAGTGATATGAATCAACAACATATCAAAGAAGTTACTATAATGCTACTTTTAAAATTTTGAATAATGTTTGAATCTTATATTGCAAATCATAGCGTATATTTAAAAGTCTTGCGGACTTAAAATTTAAAACATTTCTTTGTTATACTTGACACTTGCTTTTAAAAATGTTCTGAGAGGGATGACCATGGAGGCTACACAGTTTTTATGTAGACAGTTCAACGGCAGCTTTAAAAGCTGTAATAATATTTGACTTCTGGACAGGTTTTAGCATCATGATTGATAACTCAGTTTTCTCTTGGTGTAATATTTCTTATACTTATTAGCGAAGATATAGCCGAAGTGAAAAGATCACAACATACATCATAAAGGTGATATTAATCAACATATCAAAGATTTCACTATATGGTTACTTTGAAAATTTTGAATAATACTTGAATCTTATATTCCTAATCATGGCGTATATTGAATAAGTTTTGCAGAGTTGAAATTTACATCATTACTTTGTTATACTTGACACTTGCTGAAAATCTTCTGGGAGGGATGACGAAGAAGGCTGAACAATTTTGGGTGAATAGTTAAAAGGCCGCTTTAAAAAGTGTAATAACATTTGACTCATTGACAGGTTTTAGCATCAAAATTGATAACTCAGTTCCTTTAGTCTAATATTTGTAGTACTTATTAGCGAAGACTGAGACGAAGTGAAAAGATCACAACATTAAATCACAAAAGTGATATATGAATCAACAACATATCAAAGATGTTACTATAATGCTACTTTTAAAATTTTGAATAATGTTTGAATCTTATACTGCTAATCATAGCGTATATTTAAAAGTCTTGCGGAGTTAAAATTTCAAACTATTCTTTGTTATACTTGACACTTGCTAAAAATCATCTGAGAGGGATGACGAAGGAGGCTACACAGTTTTTATGTAGACAACTCAATGGCAGCTTTAAAAGCTGTAATAATATTTGACTTCTGGACAGGTTTTAGCATCATGATTGATAACTCAGTTTTCTCTTGGTGTAATATTTCTTATACTTATTAGCGAAGATATAGCCGAAGTGAAAAAATCACAACATACATCACAAAGGTGATATTAATCAACATATCAAAGATTTTACTATATGGTTACTTTGAAAATTTTGAATAATACTTGAATCTTATACTCCTAATCATGGCGTATATTGAATAAGTTTTGCAGAGTTGAAATTTACATTATTACTTTGTTATACTTGACACTTGCAGAAATCTTCTGTGAGGGATGACGAAGGAGGCTGGACAATTTTGGGTATATAGTTAAAAGGCCGCTTTAAAAAGTGTAATAACATTTGACTCATTGTCAGGTTTTAGCATCAAAATTGATAACTCAGTTCCATTAGTGTAATATTTGTAGTACTTATTAGCGAAGACTAAGACGAAGTGAAAAGATCACAACATTATATTGAATAAGTTTTGCAGAGTTGAAATTTACATCATTACTTTGTGATACTGGACACTTGCTGAAAATCTTCTGGGAGGGATGACAAAGGAGGCTGGACAATTTTGGGTGAATAGTTAAAAGGCCGCTTTAAAAAGTGTAATAACATTTGACTCATTGACAGGTTTTAGCATCAAAATTGATAACTCAGTTCTATTAGTCTAATATTTGTAGTCCTTATTAGCGAAGACTGAGACGAAGTGAAAAGATCACAACATTAAATCACAAAAGTGATATGAATCAACAACATATCAAAGATGTTACTATAATGCTACTTTTAAAATTTTGAATAATGTTTCAATCTTATATTGCAAATCATAGCATATATTTAAAAGTCTTGCGGACTTAAAATTTAAAACATTTCTTTGTTATAGTTGACACTTGCTTTTAAAAATGTTCTGAGAGGGATGACGATGGAGGCTACACAGTTTTTATGTAGACAGTTCAACGGCAGCTTTAAAAGCTGTAATAATATTTGACTTCTGGACAGGTTTTAGCATCATGATTGATAACTCAGTTTTCTCTTGGTGTAATATTTCTTATACTTATTAGCGAAGATATAGCCGAAGTGAAAAGATCACAACATACATCACAAAGGTGATTAATCAACATATCAAAGATTTTACTATATGGTTACTTTGAAAATTTTGAATAATACTTGAATCTTATACTCCTAATCATGGCGTATATTGAATAAGTTTTGCAGAGTTGAAATTTACATCATTACTTTGTTATACTTGACACTTGCTGAAAATCTTCTGGGAGGGATGACGAAGCAGGCTGAACAATTTTGGGTATATAGTTAAAAGGCCGTTTTAAAAAGTGTAATAACATTTGACTGATTGACAGGTTTTAGCATCAAAATTGATAACTCATTTCCATTAGTCTAATATTTGTAGTACTTATTAGCGAAGACTAAGACGAAGTGAAAAGATCACAACATTAAATCACAAAAGTGATATGAATCAACAACATATCAAAGAAGTTACTATAATGCTACTTTTAAAATTTTGAATAATGTTTGAATCTTATATTGCAAATCATAGCGTATATTTAAAAGTCTTGCGGACTTAAAATTTAAAACATTTCTTTGTTATACTTGACACTTGCTTTTAAAAATGTTCTGAGAGGGATGACCATGGAGGCTACACAGTTTTTATGTAGACAGTTCAACGGCAGCTTTAAAAGCTGTAATAATATTTGACTTCTGGACAGGTTTTAGCATCATGATTGATAACTCAGTTTTCTCTTGGTGTAATATTTCTTATACTTATTAGCGAAGATATAGCCGAAGTGAAAAGATCACAACATACATCATAAAGGTGATATTAATCAACATATCAAAGATTTCACTATATGGTTACTTTGAAAATTTTGAATAATACTTGAATCTTATATTCCTAATCATGGCGTATATTGAATAAGTTTTGCAGAGTTGAAATTTACATCATTACTTTGTTATACTTGACACTTGCTGAAAATCTTCTGGGAGGGATGACGAAGAAGGCTGAACAATTTTGGGTGAATAGTTAAAAGGCCGCTTTAAAAAGTGTAATAACATTTGACTCATTGACAGGTTTTAGCATCAAAATTGATAACTCAGTTCTATTGGTCTAATATTTGTAGCCCTTATTAGCGAAGACTGAGACGAAGTGAAAAGATCACAACATTAAATCACAAAAGTGATATGAATCAACAACATATCAAAGATGTTACTATAATGCTACTTTTAAAATTTTGAATAATGTTTGAATCTTATATTGCAAATCATAGCATATATTTAAAAGTCTTGCGGACTTAAAATTTAAAACATTTCTTTGTTATACTTGACACTTGCTTTTAAAAATGTTCTGAGAGGGATGACGATGGAGGCTACACAGTTTTTATGTAGACAGTTCAACGGCAGCTTTAAAAGCTGTAATAATATTTGACTTCTGGACAGGTTTTAGCATCATGATTGATAACTCAGTTTTCTCTTGGTGTAATATTTCTTATACTTATTAGCGAAGATATAGCCGAAGTGAAAAGATCACAACATACATCATAAAGGTGATATTAATTAACATATCAAAGATATTACTATATGGTTTAATCTTATATTCCTAATAATGGCGTATATTGAATAAGTTTTGCAGAGTTGAAATTTACATCATTACTTTGTGATACTGGACACTTGCAGAAATCTTCTGTGAGGGATGACAAAGGAGGCTGGACAATTTTGGGTGAATAGTTAAAAGGCCGCTTTAAAAAGTGTAATAACATTTGACTCATTGACAGGTTTTAGCATCAAAATTGATAACTCAGTTCTATTAGTCTAATATTTGTAGTCCTTATTAGCGAAGACTGAGACGAAGTGAAAAGATCCAAAAACATTGAATCACAAAAGTGATATGAATCAACAACATATCAAAGATGTTACTATAATGCTACTTTTAAAATTTTGAATAATGTTTGAATCTTATATTGCAAATCATAGCATATATTTAAAAGTCTTGCGGACTTAAAATTTAAAACATTTCTTTGTTATACTTGACACTTGCTTTTAAAAATGTTCTGAGAGGGATGACGATGGAGGCTACACAGTTTTTATGTAGACAGTTCAAGGCAGCTTTAAAAGCTGTAATAATATTTGACTTCTGGACAGCTTTTAGCATCATGATTGATAACTCAGTTTTCTCTTGGTGTAATATTTCTTATACTTATTAGCGAAGATATAGTCGAAGTGAAAAGATCACAACATACATCACAAAGGTGATATGAATCAACATATCAAAGATTTTACTATATGGTTACTTTGAAAATTTTGAATACTTGAATCTTATATTCCTAATCATGTATATTGAATAAGTTTTGCAGAGTTGAAATTTACATCATTACTTTGTTATACTGGACACTTGCAGAAATCTTCTGTGAGGGATGACAAGAAGGCTGGACAATTTTGGGTGAATAGTTAAAAGGCCGCTTTAAAAAGTGTAATAACATTTGACTCATTGACAGGTTTTAGCATCAAAATTGATAACTCAGTTCTATTAGTCTAATATTTGTAGTCCTTATTAGCAAAGACTGAGACGAAGTGAAAAGATCACAACATTGAATCACAAAAGTGATATGAATCAACAACATATCAAAGATGTTACTATAATGCTACTTTTAAAATTTTGAATAATGTTTGAATCTTATATTGAAATCATAGCATATATTTAAAAGTCTTGCGGACTTAAAATTTAAAACATTTCTTTGTTATACTTGACACTTGCTTTTAAAAATGTTCTGAGAGGGATGACGATGGAGGCTGCACAGTTTTTATGTAGACAGTTCAACGGCAGCTTTAAAAGCTGTAATAATATTTGACTTCTGGACAGCTTTTAGCATCATGATTGATAACTCAGTTTTCTCTTCGTGTAATATTTCTTATACTTATTAGCGAAGATATAGATGAAGTGAAAAGATCACAACATACATCACAAAGGTGATATGAAGCAACATATCAAAGATTTTACTATATAGTTACTTTGAAAATTTTGAATACTTCAATCTTATATTCCTAATCATGGCGTATATTGAATAAGTTTTGCAGAGTTGAAATTTACATCATTACTTTGTTATACTTGACACTTGCAGAAATCTTCTGTGAGGGATGACGAAGGAGGCTTCACAATTTTGGGTATATAGTTAAAAGGCCGTTTTAAAAAGTGTAATAACATTTGACTGATTGACAGGTTTTAGCATCAAAATTGATAACTCATTTCCA
>NW_021163644.1:0-30537 GCF_004324835.1 Dendronephthya gigantea | reverse complement strand
TGTAAGATTTCTCGGGGGGCTCCAGCCCCTCAGCCCCCCCATACTCTACGCCTATAGACAACCATATTTTGCACCCTCTCTTGTACAAATACCACAAGAAATTAGAGCTTGTCTGTTACCAGAGCACGTAGAATATTTAGAAAATAGTGGATTAAATAATTAGCAAAAAGTATAATAATATTCATGTAATATAATCATTAATTAATAACACAATAATTGTAATCATTAATTAATAACACGATGATGTAATCATTAATTAATAACACAATAATTAATAATATAATCTTTTTCGGTCCGCCAGTCAGCGTCCGCCAGTCCGCGCCCGCTGGTCCGCGTCCGCCTTTTATCTACACCCCAAATCCACGAGCTCAAACGCCAACATACAGGGTGTCCCAAAAAAATGTCCCCCCTAAACAAATCATTCTTGAGCGTTATTGTACCTATGGGAATTGATATGAATTGTACATAAACGGTGCAAGTAATTTATTCGTCAAAGTAATTAATCGCGATAATGGAAGCGAGCAAAACGATTTTACAAATAAATGGTTTTCTGCTTTTTTTACATGAATTAACTGATTTAGCCTTTAGAAAAAGCTATGGGCCATGCCCTTCAATGTGTCCCCCATTTCGTTCGACACAAATAATTGTCCGTTTGTGCATGTGGCGTACTGCATTACGAATCATTTCAGGCTGCTGCCGTAAAACATTAAATTCCTCGATTATTCCTCGAAAATCACATGGGGTTAAATCTGGCGAGCGAGGGGGCCATTCCACATTATGTTGCAGCGCTATTACACGATTCTGCTCGAAAACTTCATTGAGGCGATCTCGAACTGCAACCAGACGATGTGCTGGAGCCCCGTCCTGCGCCCACCAGTACCCTCGAAACATTCCTTCCCAATGTTGATTGTTGAAATGAATGGCAAGTTGAGGAAAAGCAAATTCATTGAGCATCTGAAGATATGCGAGGCCGTCCACATTTTGGTCAAAAAAGTAAGGGCCTAAAATCACGCCATTACCGCAAAGTGCTGCCCAGATAGTAAGCTTTACACGGGAATTCCTGCGTTCGAAGTTAAATGCCGGTGGTTGTCCCTTCGGTGCATATTCGCGCACGTTGTGGGAGTTAACTTCTCCATTGATTGCAAATCCTGCTTCGTCTCCAATAATGATGCTCTGCAAAAAGTTTTGGTTTCGACAACGTTCATTAAACCATTGCGCATAGCGTAGTCGACGTGGCAAGTCGTGGCAATAGCTCATGCCGTACGTGCATTCTGTAAGGATGCCATCGTAAATCTAATCTTGTAATCCTGTTAAAGGTTGATTTTGAAACTTCAACAGGATTACGACGAGAGCTAACACCTCGTGGGGTTTCCTCTAGCAAAGCTCTCACAGCTGCAACGTTCGCTTCACTTCGACCAGTCTTTCGCCTGCCTGAATATCGCTTGTTGCGGTTTAAGCTTGTTCCCGTGTTTTGATACTTACGAACGTTTTTCCTAATTGTCTTTTACAAGGGGGATTCCGAGTGGGAAATTCGACTCTAAACCTGTTTTGCACTTCGGTTACGCTTTGGGTTAACGTGTAATTTGTTACGATAAATACTCGCTGCTGTGATGTCAGTTGAACCATTTTAAGGCATTCTTACTGGAATTAGTAATCAATTTGTAATTTCAAATTTTTGTGTTGCTGTTCGGTTTAGAAACTATTTTAAATTCCCAGAGGTATAATACCGCGCGTTCAACAAAAGATGAGTAATTTGTATAGGAGGACATTTTTTTGGGACACCCTGTATGTACCCCCATCCGGCCAAGCGGCTTGTCAATCAGATAGACATTATAATGTTTCCAACAGTAGTGGCATTATACACAATAATGTTCGACCAGGTATAATGCCCGTGGAACATGATCATGAGTATAGTGCTCACGAACTGCGAACTTGACCAAGTAAACAAAAACGTAAACAATACTAATGCCTCTGACGACTTGAATCGACTAAATCATCAGCAAACCAGTCCATTACTTAATAACAATAGTGAGACTACACAAGGTTCCCATACATCTAGTTCGCTTAAAGTGCGGGACCAATCGAATATCATTACAAATAGAAATCAAGCGCCTCGTTCTAAGATCTCCATTCTTGGGGACTCTATGATTAAGCGAATACAGTCAAGACAAATTCGACAGGCTATGACTACTAGTAAATCTGTTTATATTCGCTCTTTACCGGGAGCTAAAACACTGGATATGCTTGATTATGCTAAACCAGCCATGAGAGATAACCCTGACCACATTATTCTACACATTGGAACAAATGATGCTCGTCAAAGTCATCCTGTACCTACGGTTAAAAACATTGGTAACCTGTGTGATCAAATCAGAGAAAACTGTCCACACACAACTATATCTTTATCCGAGCTGACAGTCCGCAATGACTTTCCCAATGCAAATTCTAAAATTCGCGAAATCAATAAGGAACTATTAACACTTAGCAAAATGAAAGGATGTCACCTGATTAATAATTCCAACATCAATTTAAAAGGACTTGATAGATATGGCCTTCATTTAAATGATGCTGGTGTTGCAACTCTGACGAATAATTTTTACCAATCATATTAACTGCATTTTTAGCGACTGTGGGCAGGCCACACACTCTCTCAACGATAATGTTGACATACTCTCATCCAATGCTGACACCCTCCCTTTTCTATATCCAGTAACTTGCCGATAAATGACCCTCTTTCCGACATTCCAATTAAGGGCATAACATTTTTTATCTAAATATCCAGGCCATTACTAATAGGCTTGATGCCATTAAACTTTTAATTCTCAATGCTGCAATCAGTCGACAAAAAAGTAACATAATCTTTTGCTTTGCCGAAACTCATCTCAATTCTACATGGACTGAGTCTGAATTATTAATTGATGACTTTGATTGTGTTAGGAGAGATCGACTTAATCGAATTAATAAACTGTTAGCGACGTTTGGAACCGCTTATATTTTAATCAATCTAGTTATTTCATTCGAACTGCCAGAATTTGGAACGAACTACCATCATCTATATAATTATACACTTATTTGAAGATTTATATGTCAGTTAAAATATAGTTTATTAAACTATTATAAAGATTATGTAACAACTACTTATGATATTGAGAATCCAATTTAACAACATGAAAAACCGTCGGTCCAAAATGTCATAATAATATTGTCTTATGTTAAACATGAAAAAGCAATCACATGCAGTGTTGCTGATTTTATTATTATTTACGGGTCAC
This sequence comes from Dendronephthya gigantea, assembly GCF_004324835.1. NCBI lineage: Eukaryota > Metazoa > Cnidaria > Anthozoa > Malacalcyonacea > Nephtheidae > Dendronephthya > Dendronephthya gigantea. The sequence goes on along the minus strand of NW_021163644.1, from coordinate 27,265 downwards.
TGTTATTCGGGTTCAACCCTGTTGTTGATCCTGACAATTTGTGCATGTTATGTTGTGTATTTATGTTGGTTATCCATACGTTTGTAATTAATTTTTCTTTTGTCAAACCGAAAAAATAAAAAAAATAAAAAACATGTCAGTGGTAGTGCAAACAAACTTACCTCTTCGTATGCATCGTTCTCAGTTAAATCACTGGTGTTTCCATCTCTTTGTTCTTCGTCACCCTCTATGTTAATTAAAATATATTCGGCTGAGCAAAAACAGACCACGTCGACGAAAATTGTTCAAGATTTTGCGTAATATTATAAGCACGAATTTTTTACCACTATATATAGTATATATATATGGCAGTATATATCTTTCACTTTAAAGCTTTTCCTGTCGACTGCATAAATAATTGTGCAATCCTTGGTCCTTGTGAGTCATTTTATTCCGTTTTGATATTTGGAAGGTTAAACTTAACCCTTTCTTAAACTGTGAAAGTGCTTATAATCTGCCTGCTTGATGCAGAGTAAAACGGCTGATGTTTCCTTCACTTTTATGATTTTTCTCTGAATAATAAAAATGTCAGCTTTCGACTCATTTGAATAATTTAGTATTATAAACTTATAGCCTCAGGTCTGGCTAGTTGAGAAAATTATTTTGCTTCGATTGAAACAGAGAAGCCGAGGTGTCCCTGCATTCATGTATTTCTCGTTACAAGACTAACCATCGCAGCTTCTCTCATGACAAATTTGGCAAATTTTGTGATATACCTATGCCATGTCTGATAAAAGTAGACTTCGTGCACTAATGTTTCCTTTTCTCCGCTTTAAATGGCGACCAAAATTTATGCCTATGTCTGGGTACAATACATTTACCTTCATCGTTGCCTCTCTTCATTTTTCCTAGGCCTGTAATGAAATAATTACAATCTGACTGATTCCTTTCGAAATTAATTGTATTTACGGCCTCCAGAAATGAATACAACGATCTTCCGCTGTCTATGAAAACTCTTATTTTCTAGTCCTTTCTATTAGTAACTTCTGTAACTGCAGTCACATATTTTAATTCGACATAATTATTTAGTTATTCACGCAATTTTTTTGCAAATCTTGTTAAGGTGGCCTTTATATACCAAAAAATTAAACTGTAAGTAGAAGCATCATTTTTGGAGGCATCACACTTTCAAATCTTAACTAGGAGTCAATTAAGCCGAGAGGGTCAATTTACTTCAATAAATGCTTTTTCTCAGTGTAACAAAGAACACTAGCCCGGGTAATGTTTACTTCTTGTTACCTTGGTGGGAAATGGTAATGGTTTCTGCATGCATGTATTTCTGGCAGATAATATATTCACAGTGGAGTACTGGAGACGATAATTGGGAAAGGGGGGGGGCACATATTCGTTTTAACAGCATTTAAAATATAAGTATATATAACGAGCAATTTGATTGGCTACCGCGCGTGCATTGTGAGGCCATAATGCACGTTTCTAGCTTTTGAAGTTTTTGTTGCTAAGCAACATCTTAAATAACATGTAAGGAGAATTTCATTATTGATCAAATAAATAAATTTTGTTGTTGCCCTATAATTTCTTCTTATATTATAAAAGAATTAAAAAAGCTCGTCGCGTGCCTTTATGGTGTAATAATGCACTCGGGGAAATGTTGGAAGAATACTCAGCTACGCCTCGTGTTTTACAAGGTTCTCTCGTATTCTCCCAACATTCCCCAATCGTGCATTATTACACCATAAAGGCACGCGACTCGTTTTTTAATTCTTAAGTAAAGACAATGGTTTAAAAATAAATTAATCTTGCACAACATGAATAACATATGAATATGTCAGTCTGGTGAAATAACTGAAATTTATCCTCGCCGTAAAGTCATTTTGTCATTGTTGTAGTCTTTCTTTACAGCAATTCACAGTAGCACGTTAGCAGGATTTGGTGTTTCGGTTTATACTTTTTCACTAAAATGGGAAGTTTTATGCATTTTTATCACTATGAGTAAGTCCATATAATTATGATCAACCGAACAACAAAAGTACATTTTGGAAATTCTTTATGAAGCACAAATCAACAACGAGGAGGAATTTTTAGTACACTTTTCAGGCAAAGTCAATCAGAAGGTTGGGTTCCCGAAATATAAACGAATTCGCCCAGATCTTGATGATTTCTGTATTGCCAGCACGCAATCGTCTGTTTAATCCAGATGTTCATGTGTTATGGCGTGACGTGGCATGACGTGTTGAGTGTATGGCGCGATCATAATTTTGTTTTACACTACTGGTTTAACTCGCATGGTTGAAATGTGAAAATCACACATCAAATATCTGCGTTCTCTTCTGTATCCGTATAGGAAAGTATACTTAAGTATAGTAATCGACATTTATCGCGTGTTGTTTGCCACGCTATCATGCGGAACTTTACGATTTTATTCTCAATTTTAAAGTCAAAAGCTGTAACTTAACCAATTACTTCTCAGTACCTGATTTAATACATTTAATGGACTCTCACCTTTATTACAGTAAACAGCAGTTATTCCAGATTCGTGTAACAGCACTTATCTATTGATGAGCTCATCACCCCGTTCAATTCAAAGGAATCCCAAAATGAAACTAAAATTGCAAACAGCAAGAACATCGCAAATATTAATTGCGACAAGCGGTTACCTTAGAGACGCCATTCACCCGTAACGATAAAAACAAATTAATGTAGGGTAAGATGCCACTGAATAGTGATAACTGCAAAAATTATTGGCTATTAATTTACATTGTATCATTTCCTAATACAGAACATTAAAAATTAACTTCCTTGTGTCACATGATAAAATTTTGGAAGCATTTAAAATTTTCCGTGCGTGAAAAAACGCGTAAAGGCTGTTTTCCACTAACGCGTTTTTCATACGCACGTACACGCACGTAAAAGTCTATATCCTTAAACATGTTACCTTTGAAAAAACCAAGTCAATAAATCGAAGGAACTTAGTTTTCTGCATGTTTTAGTATCCATTAGTTAATCTAGATGTTAAATAATAAAAATTTGAAAGCATTTCGAATTTTCTGTACGTGTATGTGCCTATAAAATACGCGTCAGTGGAAAGCAGCCTTAAGTGGAAGTAGCCATACTCATAATTCATGCTTTAGTTAAGGACGCTCATTAACGTTTAGGTTAATGAGTAACGCACTAATGCTACATTCTGGCATACTCTGACACTTGTGTAACAACATGCGTGCCTCTATCACATCCAGATATCCCAATTCTAAAAAGGATTTTTACCGCATCAAAACAAAATTTCTGCCATTTTAAAATTTTGACGTAAAATGTGTAATTTACAATATATAATTCTGTTTCCACAAACATTTGAAAACAGACTACTTGTTCCAAAAATCTAATAATCTAAGCTTTCCAGACTAGAACCGCCTCGTAAACGACCTTGGTCAATATTTTCAAATAATCTGCATAAACCAGCAAATGTACCAAGAACTCCAACAAATTTATGCAAACTACTGAAATTCAATCCTCTCAGTGTAGATGATGCTCTAACATTGATCTCGGATACTGGCAGGAAACATTGTGCACTTGATCCTACGCGTACGCCTTTCATGTTAGAATGTTTAGACATCCTATTACCTGTTATCATGCACATGTCTAATAAATTCGTCTCTCAAATGTGGTGAATTTCCTGACATATGGAAAGAGGCTATCAACTATCCACCAATGAAAAATGTGGACCTTAGCTGTAGTTTCTCCAACCTCTACCTCCGCCTAATCAGCAATTTATCGTACATATCTAAACTCAATGAGAAAGCAGTTTTTAAACAATTAAACAACCATTTGTTATTGAATGCACTTTATCCCAAATCACAATCTGCAAGTATCGTAAGTACCATAGTACTGAAACCATGCCTAAAGTAACCAATGACATTCGCTGAATATGAGCGGTCAGCGTGTGTCTCTATTGTTTTTACTGGATTTAAGCGCTGGTTTGACACGATGTGGGGATTGACCCCATTTGGTTTCGAAAAGAACGAGGGGTGGCGTTGTGCGAAATAAACGCGCGAGGTTAGATCTTTCCGGAGGGCAAGTTGGGTACGCCGTGCGTAAAAGCAGGTGTATTATTCTGGCCATGTGTTTCAGAATTCTTTCCCTTAACGCATCGTTGGCGAGTAATCGGTTCTGGTATGTTTCAACTTCCATCAATTTCACAAACGTAAGCGTTGCGCCGCCTGGTTTACCATAGACGATACCACGATGAAGCGCGTGATCACAACGTGGCATGATCAGTCCAATGTAACGCAATGTGGTCGTTATGTCACTTGGTGCAGTTACCAGGCCGCGTTGTACAAGATTTCTCGCTACTATCGCCAAATCACATCGAAGTCCGTCAGCAGTCAGTCAGTGCACTGAACGAAGCTTGTTCAACAACGACAAGCCGACACGGAGTTTTTGGGTAGCCTGATGGTCGTTCGCTGTCCTCTCCGTCTACATTCCCACATGCCGAACGACAAAAGCGATTGGACATATTTGCTAGATCCTTCGTAGGTTGGTGGTCGTGATCTTTGACAACTTGAGCAGTTTTCTTGCTTGTCACTCCTTCCTTTGTAGTAGCAGCGCCATTAAACGTTTTAATTTCGATGAATGTCGGTTCCATGTAGGCCTCGTGCATTGTTGCAAATAGCATTTGCTTCCAGCACTTCGCTGTTTCTCGATATACCATGAAATACCAATAGTATTGGTATACACAAAACCATACCTTTGGCAAATCTTGCGAAAAAAACAAGGCATACGTGGATATCCAACCAACTGTCTGCTTTCACAATTTTCACAGCTTGATGCCAATAGATTTGTAAACTTGTAAGGACGAAAGCCAGAGAGTCAGAGACAAGGAATTCATTTGGCACGTGCTGAGTTGAGCAAGAAGGTAATGATGGGGATAACGGTGAAAAATTCTCAGTTATACTTAAGAACTAATCATTACTTTTGTCTGCTAGTATTTTTTTTTTTAATAAGTGCGCCCAATATTTACATGATATAAAGATGATATAAAATTTTTTTTAACTTACAAATTTGGGCTAGGAGCCTACCAGAAACCATATGGCTTTTATTTTAGGCCCCTAGTTTACTGAACTAAAATAGTTACTGATTTTAAATATAATGTCAGTTCGAATGTTATTTTTTTATAATAAAAAGATACAAAGTCAAAGGTATATTAATATGTATATATAAAAAAAAGGAAAAAAAGAATAAAAATAGTGTATATATATAAAAAAGGAAAAAAGAATAAAAATAGTAAGGAGTATGGTGATATAGGTGATAAGGAATATGTTAAAAGAATAAAAATAGTAAGGAGTATGGTGATATAGGTGATAAGGAGTATGTTATTTTATCTAAGCGTGAAAGTGTTTTTTAATTATTTTTTAAAGGAGTCGTAAGATCTTGGTTTTTTACATTGCTCAGTGAGATTATTCCAAATTTCTATGCCTCTACTAGCAAGAGTATGTTTTGCGTAGTTGGTTCTACTAAACTTTTTATGTAGTAATCTCGAGTTTCGTGTGTTGTGATTATGAATTTCCCTATTAGTAAAGAAATAATTTCTGAATATTTCTGGAAGATTTTGTAAATGAAAATATCGGAACATGAATACACTTGTTAAATAATCATTTATTTTGAATAAATTGAGTATTTGCAATTCTTTAAAAATTGGTTCGGAATGATCAAAATAAGATTTGAAAGTCATTAATCTCACAATTTTTTTTTGAATATTCACTAACTTTTTAATACGGGATTTGTACGTGTTACCCCATATTAGGTTGCCATACGTTAGATATGGATAAACCAAAGCATAATATATTAGTTTCAAAGAGTTTAAGTTTGTGAAATGCCTTATCCTGGAAATAATTGCTGCACATTTAATTATTTTTTTGTAATCAAATCCATGTGGTTACACCATGTCAAGAATTCATCAATAACAATCCCTAAAAATGTAGTGTTTTTGACTTGTTCTATATTGTTATTATTGATCGAAATGTTAATGGTATGTTTAAGTTTCTTTTTTTTGTTCTAAAATTATAAATTTGGTTTTTTTTGTATTTATAGACAATTTATTTGCATTAAGCCAATCTGAAATTTTGTTAATTTCGACTTGAATGATTTCATTCAATTTTTTAAGACATTCATTACTATATAGAATGTTTGTGTCATCTGCAAATAATACAACAGAAATCAGTTCACTGCAGTATTGTAAGTCATTTATATATAAAAGAAACAATAAAGGACCCAAGACTGATCCCTGTGGTACACCGCTTTTAATAATCTTTTGCTCGGATTGAAATCCGTTATATTTCAATATTTGTTTTCTATTGTTTAAGTAATTTTCAAACCATTTTTTGGCCACTCCCCGAATACCATAATGTTCCAATTTCTTTATCAGAATCTTGTGATCAATTGTATCAAATGCCTTAGATAAATCAAGGAAAATACCAACAGAGTATTTACCTTCATCAATTGCATTAGTGATTTTATCGATAAAGTCAATCAATGCATGTTCAGTTGATCTCTGTTTCCTAAATCCATATTGATGTTTTGATAAAATTTTATTTTTATCAATAAATTTTGATAGTCTATTAATCATAAGTTTTTCTAACAATTTTGCAAAACAAACAAGTACTGATATTGGTCGGTAATTTTCAAACTTCATTTCGTCATTAGCCTTGAAAATTGGTGTAATCAACGCAATTTTTAGATTTTCTGGAATGATTCCAGTCGTAAATGTTAGATTGAAAATGTGTGTTAATGGTTTAGAGATTTCTTTAGCTACTATTTTTGTAATGCTTGTGCTAATACCATCATATCCACAACTTTTTTTTGGCTTCATGTTTTTTAGTTCAACTTCTAATTCATTTTCTGTGATGGGATTAAGAAAAAAACTAGACCCAAAGTTACCTTTGAGATATTTATTAAAATTATTATTGTCATTTTGTTTTATTTTATTTGCCAAATTGGGTCCAACATTAGTAAAGTAGTCATTGAATTGATTAGCTATTTCTTCGGGGTCATCTAAAATATTTAATGAGTTGGTTTCAACAAAGCTTTGTGATATTTTTGCGCTTTTCTTGGGCTTATTGAGTAACTCATTAAGTGTTTTCCAGACCATTCTAGAATTCTGTTTGTATTTGATCAATTGATTTTCATATGTTTTTTTGGCTATTTTTATAATATGATTTAGTTTGTTTTTATAATTTTTGTACCGTTGTTCATTTTTGCTATTACGATTGATAAGGAAGGATTTGTAGAGTTTGTTTTTTTTCCTGATTGACTTTAATATACAGTTTGTCATCCATGGACTTTTGATTTTGTCTATCTTTTTATTGTATTGTTTTCGTTTGAGTGGAAAATTTTTTTCATATATATCCGAAAACATTTCTAAAAACTCATTATAGGCCTTATCAGGATCATTTGTTTCATTCATGATTTTATTCCAGGAAAGGTTTTTAATGGAATTTTTGAACGCCTCTGTGTTATTTTGATTAAATGATCTTTGGTATGATACTTTTCGTGTGTTAACATTTTTCGTGGTGTTTTTACTGGAGAAATTTGTATTAAACATGTGCACTATTGGCAAATGATCTGAAATATCACTAAAGATTATACCGTTGAAGCTTTCATTAAGTTCTTCTATATTGTTACTAAAAATGTTATCAATTAGTGTCGCAGCATGATGAGTAATTCTCGTTGGTTTTGTGATTAGCGGAAAAAAGGACGAAGTGAAAAGTTGTTCAACAAATTGGTTTGTATGATCACAAGATCCTGATTTAAACAGGTCAATATTAAAATCTCCCATTAAGTAACATGGTTTATTTTCTCGATCAATATTTCTAGAATCTCATTTATTGTAGTTTTAAATGATTCAAAATTGCCATTTGGTGGTCTATACACTACACCAATAATGATATTTTTACCAACTTTATTCTTTACTTCAGTGAATCTTGTTTCAATTATATCGTTTACGTTTTTATCCAAATCATTTCGACTTTTATACTCTAAATGTTTTGAAACATATAAACCAACACCTCCGCCTTTTTTATTTGGTCTATTTGAGCCGAAATATTCGTATTCATCTAAAGTAAAACAATCTATGTTATTATCTTTCAACCAAGTCTCAGTAAGTCCTATTATCTGGAAAGGTATGTCCAAAGTATACGTATCAATCAAATTTTTGAGTGAATCAAATTTGTTTGCAATACTCCTTATGTTCAAATGTAGTAGCGAAAATTTTTTTGTTATTTTTCTTTTTTCAATTTGTGATTTAAAATCTTTCGGTAGGAAATAGTCGCAACGTATTTTATTTAAGTTGAAAGACTGAAAGTGTTATCAAGTTCCATATTATTGCCGGAAAGCGCTATGTTTTGATTTTGTTGAAAAGGATTAAATCTTAATTGGCTTAGCCTATCCATACAACTTTGGCTTAAAATGTTTGTTGAACCTAAGACTCTGAAAGGGAAAACAATTGTTGTTATCATAGATGTTTATGGTGGGTTGTTGTGTCCTAGTGTGGTGCTATGTTAAAAAGATTAAAAAAAAATTTTAAGAGTGGTTTGTAATTTGATTCCGTTATCTGGTTTATGTTGTTGTGGTTTCCCTGTATAATTGTCCATCTATATATAGTTTGTCTCTTACTAGTTTAGCTTTTTTGCCAGCATCTCTTGCTTTCTTCATCTCTGGAAATAGACGTTTCCTTACTGCCACAATTTCTTCTGGGAACTGTTCCGAAACAGCTATACCCGTACCTTTTAGTTTTTTTGCGTTCGCCAGAATCCGGACTTTGTCTGGGAAGTAATTAAATTTGGCAACAATGGCCCGTGGTTTTGATCCGCGCTGTTTCCCCATTCTATGTGAGCGGTCAATCTTCGTCATTTTCGCATTCTCAATTCCAAAATGACTTTCCATTAGATTGTGGATCACCTTAGTTGTATTTTCTTCTTTATTTTCCTTCACATTGTAGAAAATAAGATTATTGCGCATTGACCTTGCCTGAAGGTCAATGACGCGATTATTTAATATTGCGTTCATCTGTTCCAGCTTCTCCATTCTTTGCTTCGTTTTTTCTTCTGCCTTTTTGGATAATTTATTTTCTTCCTTCAGGTCTTGAACCTCTGCGTGAACAAATTCGACCGAGCTTTTAACTTCAGTCAATTCCTTCTCCATTGCTTTCATACGGCTGTCGATCACATCAAGCTTACCAAGCTTTTTCATTATGTTATCAAACATTTCTTTCACATCCATATTATTTTCTTCTTCCTTAGCCTGCTTTGTATCATTTGGTTTTGGAATTTTGGAACGAACTGGCTTACTGGGCGAATTTTGTATTGAATTATTTAAGTTTTGCGCAGCGCGCTTAGAGGCCTGTTTCCTGTCCGCCATCTTATTAAGAGGCTTTTTGAAAAAATGTATCTTAACATTTTCATTGCCGCTAAGAAATTAATAGTAACCACTCCTGCTTGATATCTTGTCTCATAAGCTTTTGATTTTTTATCTGATTTCACCATTTCAAAGGGTTAGTCTGGCTTAATTCTGCCACTTTATGTGTATAATAATGCGTCTTGACTAATTTAATTTCATCTTGGATTTTATTCCTCCAATACCTGTAACTAGACCATTCCTTCCCATTCTTCTGAAAAGCAGTCTAGCGTTTTCTAATCCAAATATTAAGTTTGTTTGTCATCCACGGGCGATCTGACTGATGGATTTTAATTGACCTTGTTGGAAGATAGGTATGAAAGACAGATTAGTCAACTCTAATTTGAGAGAACATTTGAGGCTAAAAGAATGGAAAAATAAACGGAAAAATCACTCTGCTCAGTGAATAAACTTTTTTTACCCCATGTAACAAACCCTATTTTTATTGTTTATTCATCAATGTAAAAACACATACAAAACGTATACTTGATTAATTTGGTGACATCGAAAATTAATAGTGCATGATACAATTTCATCTCGGTGGACATTGCGGAATTCTATTGTGGAGCAAGCATTAAAAGCATTTGCTTAAACGTTAACGTTTCATTAAATTATTATATTTGATATATATGTACCTCTACTGAAAAGCACTTTGATACAACCCGTTTAATAAATCAGTAGCTTTTAAAACATTTACGGCTGTCAAATTAACTCAATCATTTTCAGTAAATGGCACATCTAAACCTTATTGCAGCTGTTACATAATCTTCCATGCACGCATCATTTTCATCCTTTCTTCCATCCTCATCTGGACTCACTCTATTTCGACCATGAAATATTCCGATGTGTATATTTGTGCGTAAATGTGCCGGTCGGAACACAAACACTCCGTTGTCGTATATGATACCATCCATTCCGTGCTGTTCCTTCTTCCTCATAAATGTTTTTGTCGCTGGATTATCTTGTGTAAACCGTCCAGGGAAAAGGGACGTAACAATTACAGTCATATTATGTTTATCACTTCGGGTGCATTTGTATTCAGCACAGGCAGTGGGTTTGGATTCTGTCATCGATACTGTGACAAACCCTTGTGAAATTTTGGTAGCGCCCATACTTTCAACTTTGAATGCTGCCATTTTATTTGGACACTCGTTGATATTCTCCACCGCAATTTGTACGTAACATACAACGACCCCTTTTTTATTTTCTGTGTACCAGTCCTGATCGTTAACTTGTCTAATGTCTATAATTTTCTTTAATTCTTCGCGCACAGGCATCTCGAATAAGAAACTATATTTCTCTGGACCTGCTAGGCAAGAAGCTTCATCTTCATAGAATGGCGAGGGTTTATTACTCAATGGCCTATTTAACGTTTGCATTGTGAAAAATCGATGCGATCCTTCTGAGGTTATTTCTATGTGATTTCTTTATAACATCCTCATCCAAACCTGTTTCCTTTGGCGTTAGTGGATATTGATCACCAACGACAGCCCGTATTTCCGCAAATTCATCTGTCCGAAATGTTTTTATACAACGTGCTTTATTCGGTTCGATGTTATACGATTGATATCTATAATTCACTCTACTTTGCGTGACAAATACTGTAATAAGCACTGACTCTGCTTTCTTTGTGGTGTCTTCTGCCATAACTTTCAAATAAATCTCTCCGCCCACCTTATCTAAGTTTAGATCAAACCGAATAAATTCTCTCGCATTAAGTTTGGTAGTAAATAGTGATATATGTTTATCTGATCTCTTCGATCGCTTCGTTTGATGCTTCTTCCAACTTGTGTCCAAAATGCGCCATCTTCCAGTCTTCTCTTCTAAGTACCAAAGCTTTATATTTTCTACTTCATTCTCAGTAATATTATATTTATCAATATCAAGTGAAATGTCAATGTCCCCTGTAGGTTGCAAACTCTTATCGTTTTCATCTTTAAAATCCATTTTTATCACACCAAAAGTCTCCAGTAGTTGTTCCTCGCCATCTTCGTCTACCGTGGTGAAGTCTCCATCGGCTTCTTCCACTTCTGTAACGTTTCTCGGATCAACAAAATTGACTTCAACCTTGACCGTCCCGTTATAAATTTCCCCATCTTCTGTCAACAAGCCTTGGGGAGGGACAGCAAATGCTACAGCAGGTTCTAATTGTGCGTCGTCATTATCAACTACATTTTCCTCGTTTGACCTATTTAATCCACGGGTATTTTGCGAGTTTCCCAGGGAAATCTCAAAGCCCATCTTCGCATCAACTTTAATAGGTTCAGGCCGAGGCTTCAGTCGGACTTCTATATACGTTTTACGGCCAGTGACCAACGGAATCACTTTTGTTAATTCCTGAAAATTGTTATAATTACGTTTATCCTTAAACGTTACAACAAAGCGAGAAAAATCACCAGGAACTTTAAATGAGAAATCACCCTTCCTTCCAGTACGAGCCAAATATTTATCACCGTGATAAATATATCCATATTTAAAAGGTTTATTGTCTGGACCTCCTCTTGCTACTCCTTTAACAACAGTTTGTTTCACAGGGCAATCGCCGCAACCACATTTTGTTACACTTTTTATGTCAAACGAATGCTGCAAACAAACGACCTTGATGTTCCTTGTAGCAATTGGCTGGCAACAGAATTTATCTCTACAATCGTTCATATTTTTTAGACCTCGTGCGATGCATTTTGTTCTCGCACATTCACCTACGTCAATAGTAGCAGAATTTGTTTCTCCTGCCGTGCAGCCCTGCGGCAGTGCAATTATGTGTTGAGATGGTGTTGGATCGCAGCTATCATCGGTGGTATCTGTTAAAATAAAGTTTTCAGACTTAGAAGGAGCTTGTAAACCAAATTAAAAGATGGTGGAAATAAGGCTTGAAGGTGTTCACGCAACAAAACATTTCAAAATCGAGACAACCTCTATGAAAGGTAATATATTTTGGAAGACTGAGTTTTCGATTTTTGCTGCGATTTTCTTATTTTCAGAGCTGTGAAAGAAAAATAAGTCACATCAAGAACATCCGTAACACCGATAAGAACATCCGTAGCTAATTCGATCCTTCATGCCCATCAAAAGACAATAATCGCACATAAAATCGCAGAAAAAATTGGAAGTGTATACGGGACTTAACTAAGTAAACTTTGAAGTCCTCACTGCGTGGTTTAGAAAGCAATAAAAGTTGTTATTTTTTAACTATGTAAATGAAGCAATCTGATTGGCTGAAGAGCGTTTCACAGCGGGCCGGTTTTTTTCATCCGGCCCCCTGTGGGAAATGTGAACAAAACGATAAAACCAAAGTAACGTACGGCTAAAATGTGCGGAAAACCTTTCTGGAAAAGAGTAAAAGAATGTTAAAAATAAAAAAAAACATTTTTTCGCCCGTTAATAGGCGTTATTTTTTTAATCGATTTGCCGTTGCTATGGTAACAAATATTTTCAATTTCGTTGGCTGTTCTCCGACTAGGATGTCCTTTTAAGGATTTGTTGACATATTTTTCTGTTTTATAAAGTCAATAAAGTCAAGGAGACCTCAGGCACAGTTTTTTGCATCCGGCCCTCGCATAAATAACATACATATCCGATAACCCTAATTATTATATTCGTCACTTCCGGTGAAGTGAAGTTCAGTGATTGGCTGAGAAGAATTTTCAGCGTTCAATTACTATCTCGTAATGGACCGGCACCTTCCCGTAATGGGCCCGATATTTCTCGGTAAAGACCTCGCGCTCGGTCAATAAGAAATTATTAATTTTTGAATTCGCTCAAGTATGGTTAATTTCTGATCTCTGTTATTGAAATTCCGACAGGCCGGAGACCTGATTCCACGTAATTAACGTGCCTTCTTTTACAAGCAGACTTTTTTGTGAGATATTGCTGTCATCATGGCGCAGAGCTTGGACGTTGGTTTAAAATGGCGATGGTCTCTGCATTTCTAGATATATACTGTAATGCACTAAAGGAGTTAAGTAAGATATTTATTATATACACATGAAAGCGCTGGGCTAACTTGCAATCTGATTGGCTCTCTATACTAGACAGATATTAGCTGATATTAATTCTTATTAGCTCATATCTGCCGTCTGGTAGAGAAACGTGACCAAAATGGCGGCAAGTTTTTAGGAGTTAAGGGACGATGAAATTCAAAATTTCCTTGATAAAAGTACACCAAAGTGCACCGAAAGGACACGAAACTTTGAAATAAAAGTGCTGAACGGTAGGTTAAAAATATAGGTTTACAAAACATATGAGTTTGTTTCTGTTTTTCTGTATAATAAAACGTTCGAGAAAAAAACACGATAAGGAATTTAACTATTAAATTTTTTCACTGTATTCACTATAATGTCCAAATTACGAATAAATTTGTTCAGTTAAAGTTATTCTGCTCACTCTCATCGTATATGACTAATATAGCTAATTCGTCGCTGCGCGCCTTGTCAGCTATCAGCACATATATAGACTTAAGATCGACTATAAGACTTAAAATATAAATGTTAAATATATTAATATTAAAACAATTTAGACATTCGCCAGGCCATCCTTTTCTTTTCCGTCCAAAGAAAAACACGTATAGTGTAGATAATACCACCATACTTACTAAAAACGGTTATCCTGGCAGGATCTGAAAATTCTGCTCCGTGATCATCGTAAACTCTACATTTTATTTCCCCACTCATGTTTTTAAAAACATGAGGTATAATCAATTTACTGCTTTGTATTTCATCATGTTGGTATTCATCTGCTCCACGATCATTAATCGTCCTAAAAAAAAATACAATTAGGGGGATAATCCGAAGATTTTTTTATCTTTTCGTATCTGTTTGCTTTCTTTATAAATACATTTAGGTAATTAATTGACGAGAAAATTTAGTTATGTGTGCAGAAAAGGCAATATAATAAAATTAATTTTGAAATTAATTGAATGAAATGTATTATTCTATGCATTGTGAAATGTTGGCTACGAAGGAAAACATACCATTCGAATTTTGCCTTTGTACTTGATTTTCCTTCACAACATAATGTGATAGGTTGACCTTCTAGCCGTAGTTTACTTTCAGGGTGAGATGTTATTTCTGGGAAGTCTAAAAAATTGTTATCAGTAACGTAATCAGTCCTTGATGCAAATCGGCAGTATCTTGACCGCTGCGATTAAAGTGATTAAGAAATTATTAGCCGGAAATAGTGCAAGGATAGTCGCGCAGGGGTGGATTCAGCACTAGTGCACTACAAAGCAAAGTGGTTCTTTTTAGCAGTTCTCGTGTAATGCAAATTAGTGCACTAGTGCCGGATCCACCCCTGTAGTCGCGGTTAGAGTTGTCAGAGCATCCACATGCATCGAATTCAATTCATAGTCGCGCGCTCAATTTTTTTCGATTTAGAGAAAATCTTAAACGACTATAGGCATGTCGCGGTTTGGTTCACACTCTACGCCTTTTTTTACCAAGATCTTCAAACTGTATCGTAATTGAGCTATTGATTATTCACGGTAGGGGGGAGCTCCTTGCTAGGCATTCGGGTTGAAGTGACTGATGGGACAAACAAAGCCGCGGGGATGCGTTTTCTCCGAGTTCTCCTTTTTCCGTTTTTGCTTGAAAATACACTCATATAAACAAGAATTAACGCCAAAGTAAGTTTTCACCAAGTCATATGTTTATATAATATATTATCGACATCATGAAATTACTTTAATTTTGTCCCCTACCAATTTTCCTCAAGATTGCTGTCACGACTGCTGCAGTAGGGTTAACTTTTGTCGTTCTAATTGATTGCGGTAAAAAGCCTTTTCTGCTAACGATGATGTTGTCCTCTGAAATACAGAATCCTTTCAATACGAATTTCCCAGAAACACCCGTCTTTCCTAATATTTTAAACGGAAACTCGGCAAGAGCAATGGTTGCATTCTCCAAGAGAATACCGGTGTTGTCTTTGACCACTCCACTTAGTGTGTTATCGTCACAAATACAAGCATCGCATGTTGTATCCAGCTTCCCAGTTGTGCAGATTTTATTACAATCTAAAGATGTTGATATAAATATAATTAGAAAAGGTAACTCACCTCCAATTTTTACAGCTTATTTTATATATTTTAGAGACATCCCAAAATATTGTACCGATTTTGAAAAGTAATATCTCCATGAATTTCTTTAAAAAACTATGACATATCAAAATCTATAGTTAGTCTTTTGTCTCACTATTGAAAGTTGTTTCATAACTTCACTCGATATGTAAGAAGTTATTTTGACAAAAAACCGGAATCACATATTTGTAATCACATTACGTTTTTGCTTACCAAAATCGTCCACTACAGTCTGTTTCATCCGTATAGGAATCTTCAGGTGGTAGACAAATAACGAAATGACGCCGCTTAAGTAGTTTTGGACGAAACGTGGTGGCCCAGGCGTTCAAACAATCTGTGGCGTAGCTGGCATTATATTTAATTGGGTGTCATACTGAGTCATGCACATGTTCATGTTGTGCGTGACTAACCCCTTTTAAAATCGACTGTCTTTACATTCTGTCGCAAATTGTCCCACATTGCCGCAAACCAATGAATGGTTCGTAATATTTTTTTCGCATAATGTAATCGGCGCGGAAGATTCTTTTCTGATTACACGTGTTTGCATTGCTAGTGGTGACAGCTGCCTAGCTTGTATGCAATGTTCTTACTCACGCACTTATTTCTTAGGGGGGAAAGGTGCTCTTAGTGCTGCAGTTGCCCATACAACTGTGGTTTACCTTAACTGTGTCTAGGTGGGAAGTGTTGTGTGGCTGTGTGTCGAGCAGGTTTAGGAAGCTGCGGTCAACCGATTGGTTCCGACACTCTTACTGAAAGGAGGGTTGAACCAAAAGACGTTGCGAGGCCTGCTCCTGCATGCCAGTGGTGCTTGTGTCTGTAACTGATGTACAAATATATAAAGATGCTGTATCATTAAATGATTGCTCGATAATAACTATTAGAATCTTCAGGTGGCAATCCTAAACGGATGAAACAGACTGTTGTAGCCTCTCATAATGAAGATCTTGTCTTTAAGGAATTTGTTTTTTACTTTTTTATTTCTTTAAATCGTCGGCTGGCATGCCTTTTTATGATTACGTCAAATGTATCTTAACGTCCGTTGGCCATCAGTCAAATCCCGGTGCTCAAGCTATACCAGTGCGTACAATTTGGCATTACATTTTCTTTACCTGGACATTTCCAGTTTGCGCATGCCCGAGATTCCAAAGACTTTTCACCGCATAGAGTGTTATCACCCAGAACGGAATTTGTCCCAATGCACGTTCTTTGGCGTGTTTGAATTCCATTATCACACGAAACTGAGCAATCAGTCCATCTTCCCCACCTCGACCATGAAGCTTCGACTGAAATAATAGAAAACGGTTTTAATCACGGCCATCTCATCGATTTTTAGCTCTATTGTCACCTACTTCACACATAAACCGAATCAATGGAATTAATGGAAAAAACTCCGGAAACTACCGTGTGACAAAACAACATTGACAAATATTTCGAAGAAGTAGAATTTCGAGAATAACAACCTAATTACCTTTACACTTTGGCTCTGAGGCGTTCCATTTACCATTGGTTTCACATCGAAGAGCTTTTTCCCCAACCAACATGTAGTGTTTATTACAAACAAAACTTATTTCGTCCCCTTCCAGTGATCCGCCACCAAGCACCTGGCCGTTCTTAATATATGACATTTTTCTGCAAAAAGCTAAAAATAAATGTAAAAGAATTTTACGCACAACAAAATGACACATAACTCTTGTTTTTTCTTGTTTTCCCTTAACTAAATATTTCTCGCAATTAAGACTACAATTATCTGGATGGTAAAAATAAGAAAAACCAAAATACGAACCTACACATTCAGGTGGGATATCTGACCATTTTCCATCATGACATTTAATACTAGATGATGATCCGATTATCGCATAAGAAAGTGGGACGTATTCTATTTCCCGTCCCGCCTGGGCAGGATCCTAATTTGAGCAACTAAATCAAACTTAATTATACATTACCAAATAGTAATCACGAGAAATAGATGACTATTGGGAGCCTTCTTAAACACGGGATTTCAATAGTCTACCGAGGCAACAGCTCGTCCTATAAATTGTGTTAGCTTAGATAATCTAAATATGCTAATAGAGTTGATGTTTGCGGGCATAAATGTGTTTTTGTTCCGAACTCATTTACTATTATATTAACTTTAACTTTATGCAATAGGTAAACACTTAAGTCATTCTTTTGATTGGCTTATACCAGGGGGCTAAAATATGTTTCAGCCCGGCAAATTTATCATTTTAGCCCGCAAAATACACAGCAATGCCCGGCAAGTTAATATAATCTTACGTCGACATTTCCATGTTGCACACTCTCGAGTTTCTGAATCTGCTCCAGGACACCGCCGGTTGTCATTCAGTATTAAGTTTGTTCCTGTACATGTCCTTTTTCGCATTTGGATTCCCGTATTACAAGAAACAGTGCATTCGGACCATTCAGACCATCGAGACCAAGTGGCTGTGACTATACAGAAATAAAAAAGTGCCACATCTTCAATCTTCACAGCATGTCATTTCTGAGAATCCAATGATTCAAATTATGTAAACTAACTCCTACTATTTTCGAGTAATGAATACATTTTTAATTTGGATACAACTGAATTAGTAAAAAATTGATATATATTACAAAATATCTTATTTTCCTCTATACTACGGCCAGTAGCCCCTAAAATTCCTCATACCTGATCTCGCTATGAGAGTATTCAATCCAGCTGGGTAACCATGAGAATGGTATGCAGCTTCCCCAAATACCAAGGCGCCAAATAACGAATCACGCGATCTGTGGGATATTGTGCACTTGCTTGAAATTTGAAGAATTGTCCACGAAAATTTAGTTCCTTCAATGTTTTGCCATTGGAGTGAAGTCGTGTTTCCTCCATTCACTAAGAGGCCCTCTTTCTGGGAGGATTTAGTGAGGAGAGTCACAGAATGTTGGAACTCGTTCTCTTTCATCCAAGACAAATATACATTATACGTATCGAGGAAATGATCGATAGACGGCACGATAAGCAATGATGAATCAACCTCTATACCTCGCGTTTCTAAATATCCTTTGATATATTGGACAACTTGGCAAGGCTTACTACACTCGAAGAATGAAGCCAACTTATCCCCTAAATCATATTCAGTAAACTGCCCAGATTGTAGCAGACGATATCCATCTTTATTGCGAACACGAGTGTCGTTTTCATAAGCAAACACACGATAAATGTCTCCAGCTTTCTTGTTCATCTGCCCTGTTGTCGCAACTACAAATTCTGTGCCCCAGTTCTGGACGGGAAGAAGGAATTCGATGAGATGATCGCAAAACCTAGTGTTAACCTTAGCACATTTATCACCGGATAGAACCGCTATAGCCTTATTTGCTTCAATAATTGTCCCAGAAAGATCTGCATTGTGGTCAATGTGAAATGTTTCCAACCTGTTCAATCTCAACACAATATTTTTTCCTTTCCTGTATAACTTTTGACCGTATCGAAGAACCCCGTCGGCATTGAGTGTGATACTGACAACTGTGTTGTCTTCAGTTGAAATTATCCCCAAATTTGTTTTTTCATAAGATGCAACCACATACTTTCGACCCAGTTTTGTCGTAGGCAATGCAAGATAACTGTCAGAAGTAAATCGTGCCTGGCTTAAACAAGATACAGCCACATCTGCGGTAGATGTTACCAATATGCCCTTTGTGTCTACCCTTGTTGAACGCATTCTTATCCATGTTGGCATCTTGTATTTGAAAACGTCCCCAGCTTTTATGAACTTGTTTCTGAGACGTGCACTTCTTGATTTGTGTAAAGAAATATTGACATATGTATCGAATAATGCAGATATTGATATTTTATTCACTCCACTGTAAAAAACGCTATCTATACGAGCGGTGAATCCCAGGACAAAATGTTTTCCACGGTGTGTTGCACCTCCTGTGAAAGACGAAAGATATATTTATCATTTATAGACCTGGAATGAGGGGGATTCGGCGAGATGTTTTGCCGAATCCCCCGAGCAGAGGGTCTATAAATTATATATATTGTTACGCAAAGCTTTATTGTGTTTAGAGATATGCATATAAAAATAGCTGTAAAAATAGGAATATCAATTGCATGACAGGGATTAGTGAATGATTTTTGCCACAAGACGCCTGAGTAAATATAATTTTCGGCCATTAGCAAACATTAATCGCCTTTCCCTTTCATGTATGACATATCGTGGGATTAAATGAGTAATAAGGTGAAAATATTTATAATCCTCTCAGAACTGATACCTGGATAAACAGTCTTAAGTCGTCACTTATCTTAATGGTTGCATTCTTTAAAAAAGTGTGCGTGCTGTAGGCCATTCAAGTTCTTATGTCAATCAATTGTGGTAAAAATGTTGCTCGGTCAAGCATGTAATAGATTACGTCATCAAAAGTTCAATTCGATAAAATAAGAGTGAAAATAGTTTAAGTTGAAAGATATTGTTCACAGACGTATTGTTGGTATATTTTACTAGTTGTTGATGATGAATATTTTAAGTTGTGAACATTTTTAAGTATTGATCGATTGAGCAGAAGACCAACTCGACTAGTGCGACAACGCCTTAAACAAACAAGATATGAGAGCTGGAACGAGCTTCTAAGACCAACCCACATTTCTAACTTACAACGCTGATTGGTTGGATAAGGATCAGCCCACTCTGGTTGATGACGTCTACAAGTTTCCCTCAACCGTTACTATAAAAGGGCGTGCACAACACCCCAACCTTCAGTGGACTGACGGAGTAAAGATTAACTTATAAAACGTTAGGAAGCTCAACGACAGAACTGACGAAGAAGACAAGAACAGAAAACAACGAGATCCGAAAGGACGAATAATCAGAAGAGAAGAGAAGAACGGAGAAAGAAGAGAACATTAATGAACTTTAGTAAACCCTTGTAAAGATCTCCTACCTCGCGTAAGAAGAAATAAAAATCTATAACAATATTATACCGAAAAAATATTGTGAGCTTGTAGAATCGCCAAACATACAGTACAAAGGTTCAGAATAGTATTTCTATAAATCCGTAAAAGTACTTGGGCAAAAAAAGTTACCGTATAACGTATTTTAACATTAGTCAACTTTTTTGTGTTTTCTGTATTTCTTTCGTCGAGAATTCTCTCGTAAGAATCGTAAATTTCTTGATTTCAAAAAAACAGCAACACTGTTCCTGCCCGGGCACCACGCGTCGGCCACGCGTTTTTCTGCGAATTAATATTCACCGGTGAATATGAGTGATATTCACCGGTGAATATCAAAAAATCTGCCGTTGCAGCGAATACGGATGACGTAAGAGCGATACTGAGAAAAATTTCACGATTACGTGGCAGAAATCTAGCTTTCTCATTGCACAATTTGAATTTGTGTTATAATCCCCGAGCCGGCGCAGAGCGCCGTGCGAGGGTACTAATTCCTCCCGGAGATTTGGATTACACCCGGGTATTGTGACAAAACATAGCGGAATCCAAAGTTGTCCAAATTTTATGTCATGTACCGTGGACGTTCAATGTTTATGGCACTTGTGCGCACGAGCAAATTTGAACGAGTAAGGACTGGTGATTAGCAACTTCTGATTGGCTAAGACAATTTTTCATTGAAAAACTTTAGCAGTTTAATCACGCACAGATTAGCTATATACAGATAAAAACATTGGCTGATTTGGCTCTATGGAATATATGTACTCTGGCCAGTGAACTGACTCTGGCTGAATTCTTTGCAATGAAGTCCCATATTTACACGTAAACATTATTTATCTGAATTTTTCAAGTTGCTTTTTTAAATAGTATCAAAGCATAGAGTGTCTGATTGCTAATTTTAAACCCGAAACTCAAAACATAACATGGCCATGAAATAAAAGATAAACTTATATTCCTTTGTTTACAGGTTTAATAATCCGAGGATGTATTGAACGCGATATGGCAACAACTTGAGTTTAAAAGTAAATTGATTCCATACGTGATACTTATCGGATATAATTTGTAACATGAAATGTTCAATATTAATCAACCTATAACATTTTTAAAAACCGGTGTATCTGTAAAAACCTGGATCTAATTCAAGTAATTATAGTATATAATTATATTGTATTGTATTATATTGTTTATTCATTTGATTGTTTCCATGTTGAATTCATTTTCTGCCAGGCGCTAAATTTGTCAAAACCACCCCAAGCACCCCCACGCGCTCGCGTTTTTTTTAGCTGACCTCTTTTCAATAACTGA
Source organism: Dendronephthya gigantea (assembly GCF_004324835.1). Lineage (NCBI taxonomy): Eukaryota > Metazoa > Cnidaria > Anthozoa > Malacalcyonacea > Nephtheidae > Dendronephthya > Dendronephthya gigantea. The sequence continues at coordinate 5,534 of NW_021163644.1, read as the reverse complement.
ATGCAACATTATTTTTTATTATTGAAGCGCCTGGGTACGAGGCTGCAGGCAAGCTGAAAAATTAGCTTGACCACGGTGGGAATCGAACCCGCGACCTTTGGTTTGCTAGCTCAATGTTCTACCAACTGAGCTACAAAGTCAAGATGGTTCGAGTAGTTGATATTTCGCGGAACTCAGTCTAGTCCCCTTCCATATCAGTGCGTCTTAAATGGATAGTCATAATGCAAAGACTCAGGTGTGTATATTAAATGTGAATGTGATGTTGCTACTCTTGAGTCAGCAACCAGGCAAGCTGAAAAATTAGCTTGACCACGGTGGGAATCGAACCGCGCGGTTTGCCGTAAACGTCAAACTATATAACTCTCTACACTACGTGCGATATTTGGTACGGCACGGATAAAAGTTCCGACCGTGCCACTTTTACAGGTACTTTGGACTGTCTAAATAGGTAGTCCAAGCACGGATAACGGATAAAAATAGTACGGGTGCCAGTTTTATCCGTGCCGTATACACCAAATATCTCGTGTAGTGTAGTGTAAACGGGGCTGTTGTTTATAAAACGAAAACATAAGATCCATATCTTCGGGCGAACCGTGTAAAGTTATGTTTATATATGGACTTTTGCAAACTTGAAAAATGAAAGAAATACAATTCTGATTTTTCGCCGCTTTTGACTATTATTTCGCTCGGAAAACATAAATAAGTTTCTTAAATTAAATTATACTGTGTCAATAAAAAGTATAACAAATTTTACCTCGCATTTGTTTTCTTTTTTGTTGTTATTTCCAACATTAAAATCGTTTTATAGAATATGAATTAACTGAACTTAAAAGTCATTTTGATAAAAGCGATCGAGTTTTCTTAAAACCACGATAATTATTGTAAAAAAGTATAATAAACTTTACCTCGTTTGTATACTTTTTCTTTATTAATTTCTATACTATTTTTTTTATATGAACTAAAGGCAATTTTAAATTTGCCAAGAAACAGTAACAGCGAAAAAAGGCGGAAAGTTACGTACTCAACCCAATTGCACCCATATGAAAGTTCTTTTGAGTTCAATGGTCACTCCCAAGCGTAACATAATTATTTCGATTACTGCAGCCCATTATGGGATAATTGTGGAATTGGCCTTAAGGACAGGTTACAAAAATATCAAAATCGAGCCGCAAGAGTAATTACTGCATGGGAGACATCGATCATCTGAATTACATACAGTGCTGTCCAGAAATAACCTAACACTGCAGTCGCGGTTCGGCCGCGGTTCGGTATATATGTATATATGTATGTGTATGTAAAATTTATTTAAAGACACCGCCCTCGACAACAATACGTTGGTTTCCACGGGGGCGTACACATGCAAGATTAAAAATTACAAGAGCGTTAAGAAACTAAAGACTATGTACAAGTTGGTGTGACCCCAGATAATTATTATGGTTGGAAGGTATTACGTATGTTTTTAAGTATATTCATTACGTTAGAGTTAAGTTTTAAGTGGCTCTTGAATACGTGAATTGATTCAGCCAGTTTGGTGTAGATAGGGAGTTTATTCCATAGCTTAGCTCCACTATTCAAATCGAGATTAAGTAATGAAATATAAAACGAGATTAAAGTTGGATATACAAACGAAAATATTTAAAAGACATCTTTAGATAAGTAAAATTTATTCTACTTTAATGTTCATAGGCTATGTGAATTTAAAAGATATTCGCTTTTATAATGGTCTTTCGCAGTTCATTTACTTGTCGTCTTTGTGTGTATTTTTATGTTCTCGTGTCAAAAACACAAGCACAGGATATGAAATAATTAATGTGCAATCTAATTGGTTCTCTTCTAGACTTAGATCAGGTCATATCTGTCTAGTAGAGAAAGGTAAACAAAATGGTGGATTTGGGGAGTTAAGCGACGATGAAATTCATCAAGTTTTCCTTGATAAAACTAGCGACTAAATTCTGATATTGCCCGTGTGACCCCTTGCAGAGGGAATTAATATTTCATAGCCATAGCTTTTGAGGACACCCGAAAGGTCGAAATGTGGAGAGAGGAAAAGAGAGGACGGGCTCCAACCATAGCTCTTACCCCAGTCCTCTCTCCTCTGTGGGTATCGTATATCCTAAAATGATTTTCCTAAAAAAAATTGTGCATAAACATGGCGACCGGTCATGCCTTCTCTCACAAGAACAATTAAAGTATGCTTATAACGTTAACACCTTTTAAGCAATCAAACCTACTCAAAATGAACGAGGATTTCGTCTGGAAAGGCACGTGAAAGTCTGAAAGTATTTGTACAATGCAACTTGGGCATCGACGGGTCATGGAAATCTATACTGGTGAAGAAGTTACTACGAAATTCGCGAGTAAAAACCACACGCTTAAATGGTATGGCAAGACAAAAAGCTCATGGTAATCGAAGATGATGATAACAGCCTTAAAGAGAAACTCGTGAAATCAGCTACCTTGGGTATAATCTCAAAGGTCACGATGTAGACAACATTGCGAAACCTTCAGAAATAAAACATGCTCAAAGGCGTTCAGTCGACGTCACTGTTGAACGATGACAAAAACAATACCGAAAACCAAATCAACGGTAGTCAACCTCCTAACCGAAGTATACCCCTATAGTTGAAAGTGATCAGAAATGTGCTAAACTCTGTATGTTATTCTTGCGATTTAGTGTCACAACTATATAGCGTATCGAAGGCGATATGCAACAACTGATGGATATATGACGGTCAAGATAATTCACAGCCATGCAAATCGAGCACAAGTGATAGCGAAAAAGCTAATCTGAGAAATAACTTGAAGGAAGCTCACAATTTAATAAAAGATCTTAGAGCAAAAGTTGTTTATTTGGCTACGCTTTATCTCGCTACGGCCTTGGCACAGGACAACCAAACCTGCTTGAATAATCTAAATCTGCCGAATAACACGACAGCTGAAATGTCTAATAACTTCGGATTCGTACATAAACTAAAGGCGGCCATCGAAGGCAGCAAAAAGGTATAATTTCATCACGTACCCACAGGCTCAATACAGGAAACTGTTTTTACTGTTAGCTCTCTCCCCCAGTGCAATGAAACAATGCGAGTAAACGGCCAAGAAGAATTTACGGGTGAGCACCAAAACAAACAACAAAATGCTAAAACGGGTGTAATCGGTTCGAATATCATTGTCATTGGTAATTCGTTGATAAAAATATTCAACCAAGGGAGCTCAGTAGGAAGAAGTTATATAAGCGTACATTTCCAGGAAAATCCGCCGATGAAATCGAAAGGGAGATCAATTTTGATAGTTTAGAATCGCATGTAGCTAATTGTGCATGCAGGGACGAACAATCTCCCTCTATAGAATCTGCTATTGAATATGCTCAGAAAATTGCTTGCTGTGGAAGAAAAATCACTATTCCCATACTCAAAAATCGTTCTGTCAGAAATTACGTCGCGACTCGATGTTGCTATGCCTGATAAGATTGATGAGGTCAGTAAGGAACTTCAGCATATTTGTTCGAAACTGGACGTCTCGTTTATTGACAATACGGCTATAGATGACACTTGCTGTTAAATGGCAGTAGCTCCATTTGAGCGCGAAGGGCTCGGCCCTTCGGTCCTAGCAGTCCACATTATTAAATTTCCCGAGGGGGCAGTGCACCAACTCCTCCAAGAAAGCGAAGACAAAGCCATGAGGATTTTTAGCGATCAGTAATTCAAAAACTTGGGGATCTGTTAAATATAATTGTCCCTCTAGACAAAGCATCCGCAGAAGAAAATAACATCTGATTCAATTCATTGCCGGACTCTACCAGCCTGTTAACCAAATTGTAAACCGTGTAACCCCGTTAAAAGGTAACTTTAATACTTTATTTAACAAGTTGGAGATTTCATTAGGCTTACGATTAGGGTGCTTGAATATTAACAGCCTGAAAAAGATTGACCAGCTTCGTTTGATCACGCAAAACATGCCAGTCGATATTCTTCTAAATGAGCCAAATTTCTTCGCACAAGGAGTCCCTAGCCCTACTACTATCCTCTTTTCAAATTTTCTTAATTTAATGAGGAGGGAGTAATACATCGATTGCGTATAGGGACTACATATCCAATAGTAGTAGTCCACAGGAGTAGTAGTCCACAGGACTACATATTTAATATTCCTGTCAAAGCTTTAAAAATATCTGCGGACATTGTATCCCTCGATCATAAAAGGCCATGTTGAAGACCAATATATACTTAGATGTGCGATGCTCTTTACGAAAATATGGACAATGGTCTATTGAGCGGCATTGTTTTTTTTTATATTCATAAAGCTTTCAACTCACTTGATCATAATATTTTGTTTCATAAATTAAAAGATCACTATTTGGAATATCGGGCACTGAGTTGAGATGGTCCGAGTCTTACTTAACTACAAGGCCAAAAGTCTATGATATCTGGGGTCACACCAACTTGTACATGGTCCTTACTTTCTTGAAACATTTTGTAATTTTTAATCTTGTGGACGCCCCCGTGGACCCCAACGTATTGTTGCCGGGGCTAGTTAGTGTCTTTACTGAAAAAATTTATATAAATTATACATACACACATAGAATTAATTCTGAAAAGCCCATTGGGAGAATTAATAAAGTATAATAATAATATAATAATAATAATAATAATAATAAATAATAATAATAATAATAATAATATATATAATAATAATAATAATAATAATAATAATAATAATAATAATATATAATAATAATATAATAATAATATAATAATAATAATAATAATAATAATAATATAATAATAATAATAATAATAATAATAATAATAATAATAATAATAATAATAATAATAATAATAATATAATATATAATAATATAATAATAATAATAATAATAATAATAAAATAATAATAATAATAATAATAATAATAATATATAATAATAATATAATAATAATAATATAATAATAATAATAATAATATATAATAATAATAATAATAATAATAATAATAATATAATAATAATAATAATAATAATAATAATAATAATAATAATAATAATAATATAATAATAATAATAATAATAATAATAATATAATAATAATAATATAATAATAATAATAATAATAATAATAATAATAATAATAATATAATAATAATATAATAATAATAATAATAATAATAATAAAATAATAATAATAATATAATAAATATATAATAATAATAATAATAATAATAATATATAATATAATAATAATAATAATAATAATAATAAATAATATATATAATATAATAATAATAATATAATAATAATATAATATATATAATAATAATAATAATAATAATATAATATAATAATAATAATATAATAATAATAATAATAATATAATAATAATATAATAAAATATATAATAATAATAATAATAATAATAATAATAATAATATATAATAATAATAATAAATAATAATAATAATAATAATAATATAATAATAATAATAATAAATAATAATAATAATAATAATATAATAATAATAATAATATAAAATAATAATAA